>NC_068984.1:11478019-11503888 GCF_001194135.2 Octopus bimaculoides
GTTGATAACCGACATGTTATTTTAATAATTCAATCATTAATCTAAGAATCGATTCAGTTTAAATGTTACTTTATTTCGTCATTAATTCATACGATTAAACATTTATCTGTATTTCAATACATGGATCACTTGAAATTACAATTTTAACAAGCGAATAAATATTTATTTTTGAAAGAATTCCAACTCCACCCTCAACAACAAAAATACGTATCAAAGGAAGGAAAAGAGAAATGTTCATATTATCAGCTACCATAACAGACATAACTAATTGATAATCGTTTTAGAACGCCGCGCATTTATTCTTGTCAAAATTATTGCTCTTTTTGAGAAGTTTTATTTCTTTTCTCTATTTATTTTGACAAATATTTGATAATATTTTGTCGTTGGTGACAGAAATAATAATTTATGGCTGGAAGATGAAAGATTGACATCATAAAGCTGCGCATGTCAAGTAGACATCAACGCCATATTGCAAATGGTGAAGTCGGCTGCGTGGGAGCTGCTTACTTGTGTCGTGTAGAGAGAGAGAGAGTGAGAGAGAGAGATTTCAGTATCGTTATTAAAGGAAACAAAATTAAGAAGAAAATGGGACGATCAAGAAGTCGTAGTCGATCAACAAGCAGGACGAGACATCGTGCAAAACACAAGAAAAGGCGCACTAGGTCACGTTCACGGTCTGCGTCCAGAGATCGCATCCATAGTCTCAGTCGGCATCACAGTAGCAGCAGAGTCCAACGGTCTCGGTCGAAAGATAGAAAACGAGTTGCCAGGTTCGTTGCTCTTCCTTTCTTCTCCTCCTCTGCATCAGATTTATCTATGCTTCTATCTATGTGTGCTTTGTTCTACATAATTTCGCAAGCTAGCCTGCTTAGCTTACCCTAAACAGCCATTCTGTGGAGATAAACCACATGGGAATGGAATTATTTTCACAAATTGCTTCTTACAAATGTATTTGTTTCGATTTACTTTTAAAATCTTTCTTTCCCGTCAAAAGTATATTCCTAATAATCTCTCAAACTTTTGCCATCATCCTGTATATTTTAAATATTAAATCAGTGTTTCATTAAGGTGAATGATGGTTGTATATTGAGAATCTAAAAATATAAATAGATCTCATCAATGACTGCATCAAGTTCAAATTAGAAAATTCCCTCCAAATTCTTTCCCTCGTTATTCGACCCTAAACAATGAGTGGCATTCTAACCTAGTTCGACTTGCAAGAAATAACTGTCAAATCCTTCCTCAGATCGCACCTCACCATCTTCAAACAGTAGAAGCACAAACTGGATAATGAAGTTCTTGGAGATAGCATTAAAAAAACGAAAAAAGTCAGTGTGTTCACGACTGGAATGGTTAAGCTTATGAAGAAGACCTATGAGCAAAAGTACATTCCAACCACGAGCGTCCCACCTTATAATATTTTATAACAGATACAAGCGAGACAGCTTCTATGTGGTAGCTTGCAGGGCGAGAAACAGCAGCCAAACCTTTCACATAACTTATCGTATTAAATAAAGTACAGTGAACAAAATAGTCTCTTAAGATACTCAGAAAAAATGGGATGGCCACGATTGGAATATATTTTGCTTATAAGTCGCTATTCAATCGGGGGGGGGGTGATATTGTAGCGATACACACCACACGCACACACACATATTTGGTTCCTTGTTAAAACTTAATTAGCTAATTATTTTGTATTGGAAATCTATTTTTCATAATGTCGAATTAATATTTGGCTTTTTAGAATCTCTTGTTCTGATGTCTGTTTATCATTTGCAACTGTTGTTCTTTGTGTGTTGTCGATTGATCGATATATCGATATATTAAAACAGTACATCCTCAAGTGTATAACATTTCTCAATTACATTAACACAGTACTGATGTTCTTCAAGATAAAGAGAATCATTGATTTCTTGGAATGGGGTCAGTAAAGCCATTAAGATCAAGGAGTTTTAATGGATTAGGCTTCGAAGATCTTTGTGTAGAACAAACTAAGACTGAAGGTGGTGGAGCTATCTTAGATTTTATTATTTTAAATTTTTACCTCAGCTTTGTCCATTGTCTCATTGAATAAAGCTAGAGTTCGTCATTAGAGAATATCTATTATCTGTGTACATATATGCATGTGTGTGTACGAAATGCATTTTCGGTTTAACCCCCTCCCCCAGTATTTCTTGTTATCCCCTCTCTTCTCTGTATGATTCCTGAAGTTAAATTCTATACGGTAGTTGTTCCTTAGCCCTAGGCATGCTCTTATCTAGCAAAATTTTAATCAAAGACACTTCATCTGTGACCATTCGTCTTTTAGTATGTCCATGTCATTTCATTTTGTTAGGGTGGGGTATGAATTGGTGATGATTTGACTCATGTTTTTACCAGGTCAAACGACAATGTAAAACCCATTTTGACGGTGGTAACGTCGAACCAGTGATGTGTGCAACATCTTAGTCCGTGTTGTGTGTACACGTAGACATAAGTACACAGTGTTAGTGTGTTAATGTGTGAACTGAGGAGACACCAGTTATTGTTCTCCTTCAAACGATATGCAGGGACATTCATTTCGTACAAAACACAAAGCCCAATTTTGTTAATTCGACTGTGTCAGTCATGCCCTTCCTTACAACGTTAGTGACATTGATCCGTCACGTTTCCTACATTAATACGTAAAAATTATTTGTGCATTTATGAACACTACGCACTCAAAACAGACGCTAAATAATTACACACAAACGCACTCGTGTATAATTCGAGAAAATTGGATGGTATAATTATACGAGTGTACAAAGAGAATAAAATTGTAACTTTTTCTTTTTTTTTTTTTGCAGATAAAAATAAAAGTTAGGCACATCGTATTCGACATAGCAATTTAGTCGAGTAAACACGGTAGTTATATTTGATCTGCGATCGATCGCATTTTTGATTATGGATCTTCAAATCGTCTGTAGCCTTAAGACTATTCTAGAGAGTCTGTCAATTTTTTATTCCCAAGTTGTATGTAAATACGAAGTGTATTTACTTTTTCTTTGAAGAATTAGCCCATATTTATGTCTTCGTCAATTTATCTGCTACATCAGCTTCAATTTATCTAGGCGCAGGCGTGGCTGTTTGGTTAAGAAGTCTTGCTTCCCAACTCTGGTTTTGGCGTTAACCCGATCCGACCAAAGCCGTACGAGTGGATTTGGTATACGGAAACTGAAAGAAGCCCGCCTTGTATTTATATGTGTCTGCTTGTGTGTATCCATATCCAGATATCACGTGATAGTTGTAAATGAACATCATTGTCATACAAGTGACATTGTTTCCATTCTGTGAAAAATATGTCAAGTAATGGGAAAATATTACGGCGATCGCCATTACTATCCTGCTTGGAAACAGGTGAAAGGCATTCGACAATAGAAAATCTGCCTCAGTAAATTCCGTCTGACCCATGCAAGCATGAAAAAGTGGACGTTAAATGATGATGATATAAATGTGAGAGAAAGAATGAGCAGGCCACAATAGTACCTTTTTAATGGATATGTCTAGTATATGATAATGTAAGATAATTTTCCTCATTAAAATGTTAGCAGTGCAGTTGTTCATACAACTATCAGTTAATTAGTTAAGTAGGATTGAATGATTTTTTTTTATACACTACTTGTATTTAGAGGCTATACATATATGGTGTTGTTTATCTTTTTAGTCAAGTATAATCCTTTGTTATTGACTAATTGCTTTGTTGTGCAACTCAGAAGGTTGTCAAAACATATAAGCATGTTTGAGAATTTTCAGTAAGTTGAATTTCTATAGCCTTTCAGTAACATTTTAATTGCTGTTTATTAATAGAGACTAACCAGATGGATGATATATTAACTGCTAAATAAGATTAAATCACTCTGTAGCTGTCGTTTTAGTATATTTGTATTAATAAATAATGTACAGGGATGATCAGGACTTCATATGTGTGCAAATACTAGTAACAGAACTGTTAATCTCACTGCCCCAGTCATTCAATTTATCCAAGTAGAAAGAAAGCCAAAGGTGCAAGTCCTTATATCAACATTTAATGTCTGTCTTCCATCCTAGAATAGATTAAACAGTTCAACAAGATCCAGTGAGCCAGAGAATTGTGTTGCATTTCAATGCCTGTTTTGGCATTGTTTCTATGGCTGGGTGGCCTTCCTAATGCTAATCACTTTACAGAGTGTATTGGGTGTTGTTTTAGTGGCAGAGGCATTAGTATTATCGCTGAGTAATTAAAGAAAAGACCATCGAGTGGGGTTGTAGTAAAAGAGGAACAAGCGGAGGTGCCTTGCTGTAGAGGAGATATGTAGCTACCTTTTATTATATAAGAGAGAATGAGGGTTGCTGGAAAGAAGGCAATGAGGGTTGTGATGAGATGTCAGCATGCTCTCAAGGTGCAAAAAGAGGAGAATATGAACAAAGAATGGGAAGTGTGGGTGGATGAGTTCATTAGAATATAGATGGAGAGTTGGTTACACCCATCTCTAACCATTTGTCACTTTTTTCTCCTTTCTGGTACAAAGATACTCTAATTAGCAATTTGGCAGAGTCATTAGATCTTTGGATTGATTGCTCCACAGTATTTGTTTCAACTCTTGTTCAAATCCTGCTGATGTCAACTTTGGAGGTTGAAAAAACAAATAGCCATCCTGCGTGGTGAATTGGCCAAGCCGTTGAAGTGTCGGATGGAAGAGTTGTACTTATGGTATTTGCAGTTGGTTATTTCAGAAGAGCAGGGGACATTAATGTAACTATATCGGGAAGAGGGCACAACATAACTATGATTTTGTGGATGGAGCATATCAATGACAGTAACTTTGCTAATAAAGCTTACTGGCCTTTTTAATGTACATGGACATCTTAAGATATCTGTGTGTGTGTGACAGCAGTGCTGTCCTAAATATATGATGAACTTTACTCTGACATGGGTTTTAAGCTTTACAAAGAATCAGCAACTGATAATGGCTGAAGTACTTCTTAGCTCCAAATAAGAAACCTAGTTTTTGTGAGGCATGGTATATATGTATATATGAGGTTGTTATAAGAAGTTTTCAGCATTCACAAAACTTAGCATTTGTAGAGGTGCTAATCTAGAAAATGTGAGGCTCTTGATATGTGTGGAAACTGCAGGGTCTGTTGAAAGATAAACTTATGCTCTTGTTGAAGGATGTTTTCAAGATGGCTTATCATGGATTCAGCTGTATATGCTTGTCATCATGGAGTATTGTACTGAAGACTAAGGAGTGTATGTTGTTAGAAGTGACAATAGGTAGGTTTATGTAGGGTGGGGTGTAACTGAACCTTGGAACATATTATCAATGGAATGTTTGTTGGAGTAAATTCTGTTGATCTATACTTACAATCCAAGAGATTGACCTGGCTCTACAGAAATATTTTACAGTTCATCTCCACTCTCTAAATTGCAGGATGTAAAACACTGAATGTGAAGACACATGGCGATAGACTCACACATACATATACCTATAACATGTTTCTTTGCAATTTCTGTCTTCCAAATTTTATTCAGAACGTACTGGTCAGCATGAGGCCATAGTAGTAGACATTTTCCCAAAGTGCCATGTAGGGATTGAACCCAAAACAATGTGGTTGCAAAGTGCACACATTCACAGTAAAATATTTTTTGTTTGAGATATTAGAAAACAATTGAATTTGAGATATTGGTTTTGGCATGCAATGGTTACCTTTAGGTAGGTATATGTAAGACAGTGAATAATGTTGTGGCAGCTTATAGTGAATGTAGATGGTAGTTTTGAGGAAACTCAGACTTTTGAATCACAGAAATTAAATGAAGAATTAGATTGTATGAAGACATACCGGTCTGTTGATTCAGCCAATTTATGATAATGTGAGGGACAAAATGTTGAAGTGTGCTGATTTTGATATTAAGTTTTTGTAGATTTCAAAGATTAGGATGAATTGTTAAAACATACAATTCTTGAAAAACATATTTCAGGAAACTTTCCAAGTGAGAAATTTAGAGAATTGAATGGGGTTAAGTTTGAGAACATGGTGTTAGTTTGTTCTTTGTGGAATGATCAAGACCTTTGACAATATACTGTGCTTGTGTAGACCTGTCAAGCCAAGTGAGTGGCCAGTGTCAGATCAATGGCATCCATGCTGGTGACAATGTAAAAAACACCCACTACCCTCTCGGAATGGTTGGCATTAGGAAAGGCATCCAGCTGGAGAAACCTTACCAACTCAAATCGGAACCTGGTGCAGCTTACCAGTTTTCAGTCAAATTGTCCAACCCATGCCAGCATGGAAAACATACATTAAATGATGATGAAGAGAACAGACATCCATTAGATGTAGCTGAGCTATTGCTAAACTAACAGTTTTATCAGTTCAATAATTTAGAATACATTGGGCCTCGTGAACAATTAATTATACATTTGTGAGATGATTTATTAAACGAAATACATTATGTTCTTAGGTAACTTACTGCTGTTAGAGCCATCATTTTGTAGCATGAAATATTTGGAAACTAATGCTTTTTTGTTTTTGTATAAATATTAAACTATATAATGTTTTTATCAGAAAAGTTGTGATGCAACCATGCGAAGCAGTAACACTAAAAGCTATGCTAACTGGAGAAGAAGCAGCTATTTATGACCTGTTGTCTGAGTATTAGAGGTATTAGAGAGATTATGTTATTGATATGAACCTGCCAAGATTGGAATGTGTCTATTCAATGAAACAGTACTTTCATTCATAGAGCAGTGAAGTTTCGAGGCAAGATGATTAGCTTGGAGATTAGGAAGTTAGGCCTTGTAACTAAAATGAGAATGGATAAAGATTATTGAAGATATTATCTTGCAGAATCTTTAAAAAAAAAAAATTGATATTGGCCAATATAGCATTTTCAGGTGTTGAAATAACTTTCTATTTTAAGTTGTTTTGGATATTAACTTGTAGCCTCAGTGCATAATTTTGGAATAGAAAATTAAGAACATGAAATAATCTGTAGAATATAGGTTAGTGGTGGGTTGGGATGTCAGCACAGATTGGTTATAAATATGAATACAAGAAGAATATATTGATGTGTTGTGAGAAGTAATGATTAATGTTTTAATTTAGACTCTATATCAGTGAATATAGTGTTTACTTGAATATTAGTTTCATTTATATTTATACTTTAAAAGGTAGCTGTGTGTATATAGTGAGAAAGTGAAAGAGAGAGACTGTTATGGTTTTAACATCTATTTTTTCATGCTTGTATGAGTCTAATCAGAGTATGTTGGAGCAGAATTTTCTTTGGCTGGATGCTCTTCTTGTTGCCAACCCACACTATTTTTCAAGTGGTGTTGTAATCTCCCAGTCAATCGAGCAACAAGCAGCCCAGGCATGTTTATATGGAGAACTAGAAACAAATGACACCATATGGACAAGCCTTTTATTTATAAAGGTGTACAACATGTCAAGAAGCTCAGACATGGTTTTAGTGTGGACTACAAGCAAACAATACCTGTTCCCCAGTCCCTATCCATCTTACATTCACCCTCTTTTTCTTTAAAGGTACACCCAGACACCTTATCACCACCATCCTTTCTCCTTTTTCAGCTTGTCTTTTAGATGTATCTCATCTACTGCAAAACACCTGTTCCTATCCTTCTATCACAGTGCTCCGCAGCTGGTATGCTGCAGCTCACTGATGTGCCATAAGATGATGTTAGATGTGCCACAGTGTAACCTGAATATATTTTTTCCCTATACTTTTAGTTATATTTTTAACTCAGGTGTGTCACTGAACTTTGAAAACAATATTAACTGTACTGCAAGTGAAAAAAGGTTGCAGAGCTCTGCTGTATCATACTATTGCTTCTCAACACCTGGCATAAAGCCACCTCCTTCAAAAGTACACCCCTTTCAACCAAAGGGTTTTGTCTTGTGAGCTACTTGGTGACCTCACTAGTGCTGGTAACACAAAAAAAAAAAAGCATCCAGTGCACTCTGTAAAGTGGTTGGCATTAAGAAAGGCTTCCAACTGCAAAAACCGTGTCGAAGCAGACATGGGAGCTCAATGCAGTCCTCTGAGCTGTTGGATCCTATCAAACCATCCAAGCCTTGCCTGCATGGAATATGGTTTTCTGAATGATGACGATTATGATAATTGATAACAATTATATTTTATAGGAGCATTCATCATCATCATCATCATCATCATCATCTTCGTTTAACGTCTGCTTTCCATGCTGGCATGGGTTGGACGGTTTGACTGGGGACTGGCAAGCCAATGTTATATCAGTAATGATAATAAATGTAAGAAGTCAGTATTTTAAAAAAGTTGAGATGGAATTTGAATTATTTCTTGTTTTCTCTGCAATGTTGGATTCATGTCTTATTTGTGTTAATTACGTGTCTTCTATCTAACCATCTAAGTTTTGATCTAGTTACTACTTTTATTTTGAAATTGTCATCAATTCTACAATACTTTACATCCAACACTTCTTTTCTGATTGCTTATTATGATAGTACATACAACATCCATCATCATCATTTAACATCCGTTGTCCATGCTGGCATGGGTTGGACAGTTTGACCAGGGCTGGCAAGCTGCACCAGACTCCAGTCTGATTTGGCATCGTTTCTACAGCTGGATGTCCATTCTAACGCCGACCACTCTAAGAGTGTAATGGGTGCTTTTACGAACCACCAGCACAGGTGCTATTTGTGGGACACCAGTATCTGCCACAACTGTGATTTTACTTGGCTTGATGGGTCTTCTCAAGCATGACATAATGCCAAATGTCTCAGTCATTGTCTCTGTGAGGCCCAACGCTTGAAAGGAGGTGTTCATGTGTCACCAGCATCAGCTACTTTGCCTCCATGAGGCCCAATGCTTGGAAGGTGCTTTTTATGTCACTGTCACAGATGTCAATTATGTGGCACCAGCAACTATTCTAAACCGAAACATTATCTACTTCTGCATTTAAATTATCTCAAGTTATTATTCTGCATCCAGTGGAATAATACCTTAATTTCCTAAACTCTTTAATACTCTTTCTTTGATAGCTCTATTTCATGCCTGTGCACCATCTTCTGAGACATGTTAAATAGTCTATACTTCGTAAGAGAATTCTTCAGTTTTCAACAGAGCAGTTACCAAAGCTTGTACCACTCAAATAACAACCTACCTAGACACCAAGTTTTTGCTAGCTCAACTTCAGCTCAAATTAAACTACTTGATAAATATTTTATAATTGGCAGCCAGCTGTAAAAACAATTGCTTCAAACAAAACCATTCCACTCACTGCCAGCAAAGATATGTGGGTGTAAAACAGTAGAATTCTATTATCTAAATAAATCTATCTATTTACACTTAAGAGAATGTATTTATCATCTTCAATAAATCATTTCAGATGGTGTCTATTTGATGTCTTATCTTTCTGATTAAACTACTGCTACATTTAGTATTCTCAGCCTTATAGAAGTCTTGATATACATCTAATCACCACTGATTAGACAAAGTGATTAATGCAAGTTTTGCTTAAAAGAAAGTTGTGACAGACGTATTTAAAGTGGGAGTGACATAATTGCAGCTCCTAAGAATTGGACTGATGATATAATAAGAAAGTCAAATCTAAGCAAAGCATGTTTGTGAAATATAAATTAAAACCTTTTATGGGGTTTATGAAGCAACCTTTTTTTTTGCTTAATGTGATCTTATTAGGGAAGGCGTAGTTGAGCCCTGTTTAACTCAGTAGCATCAGATTAGGTTACTGTTTCAAATGTAATGTTTATTTATTCACATTTGTTTTGTATTAATCCTACATTGTCTCATAGTTTCAAGATTTTGATGATGTGATTGTTTATATTTAGATTGACATTGTAGGGTAGGTATGAGACCAGATCTGGCTGGTTTGAACATAGAACAGGTAGAATAAATATTTGGGCTGGATATTGCTGGTTTAAATGCTGAAGAGTTAAAGATTGAAAAATCACTACCAGGTCTTGCTTGTATTAATCATTAAATTTTCAACTGTGTATGGCCCTATATACAGTTTAGTCACAAAGCTCAACAGTATTATATTTGACTTAACTTCCTATGCTAGTAAACTGCTTTTTTATCCTATGGATTAATCCTTTTGATACCAACCTGCCCAAAACAGCCCTTGGCTTTATGATACAAACTTTTTTTTGCAGGGATCTAAAATAAGGCCTTCCACCAAACTTTCATGTAAAATTATTCTCAAAACAACAGCTTAATAATGACAAAGTAATTTGAGTAAATTCTCCATTATGTTAAAAATTAATTAAAAGAAAGGCAGTATATTTCAACAGAAATATAACAAAATTTTAAGTCTCAAATATAAACTTGCACCAATTTCTATTTTTAGCCTTGTTAAGACAAAATTTTTATAATAACCAAGAAATATTTCAGTCTCTCACAGTTGTTTACTTCTTTAAGTTATAAATGTTTCACATTGAAATATTGCATCTCTTGACATCTTAAACTCCATTTACTTGATCGTGAATTCTACTATCCATAAATACTTATGTGCTATAATTATTTCTGTCCCTTTATCTTACTATTGATTCTTTAATGAATTTTGCCCCTTTGAGTTTTCAGCCTGGACTGCTATTCAAACTTACCCTACTCTGTCAGTTAATATTGTCTTGTGCCAGACATTAACGAATCCCTATAAAATTCATATCTTTTTGTGATATGGCTTTTTTCTTTTATGATACAACAAAACAAAAAGTGAGAGAGGGAGAAATTTTATTGATTATAAATATGTCATATAATATATTTAATTTCATACATATGTGGCATTAATTAATCAATTGCAAAAATGTGTTTTAAAATAGAAATTCAAAAGTATGTCAGTATTCTTGAAACCCAGTACAAATGTATGATTTAAAAATTGGGTTTTTACTGTTAGTAAAAGAAAAATAATTGATAATGCCATCAATAAAAGGTATCTTTTACCTGTTTCCGTCATTGGACATATCAGCTCCAATTGTTTTATTTTTTAAAGTTTGGTACTTACTGTACTAGTATCTTTTGCGGAACTGCTAAGTTATAGGAGTGTAAACAAGCCATTGCTGTTGTCAAGCAATGGCTGGGAAACAGACAACACACACACACACTGCATGGTTCCTTGGGCAAGTATCTTCAGCTATAGCCTCAGGCTGGCCAAAGCTTTGTGAGTGGATCTGGTAGACACAAGCTGAAAGTAGCCTGTTTTTGTATCTGTGTGTGTGTGTGTGTTTGTCACTCGCCACTGTTTGACAACTGGTGAAATGCTGGGATTGATTTGTATGACTAATATTCTTCAAAGTGGTACTCCAGCATGGCTGCAGTCTAATGACTGGAACAAGCAAAAAATAAAAGACACACACATGCACCAAGCTTCCATAGCTTCTGTCAACTAAATCCACCCACAAGGTATTAGTCAGCCCTGAACTATAGTAGAAGGATACTTGCCCTAGGTGCTGCATAGTGGGACTGAACCTGAAACCAGAGTTGCCAAGCAAGTTTCCTAACCACATAAGCATGCCTGAACCTGTAACCATAATTGTATGAAAATCATTTGTCAGGTACCATTTTTTGTTTAAAAAGATATTTTTCTTAATTACAGAGTAGAGATAGTTTGACGTATTTCAGTAAACTTCTTGCATGTGAAGTGTATTAGTTGCATTGTAACAAACTATATTGCATTAGATCTAAAATTGATTTGTAAGAGATGTGGAAGGATTAAAGGTGGACTTATGATGACAGTATAGAGTCACTTGATGTATAACTGACAGATGTTTCAGTATCCTGTAAATGCAACTACATTTGAAGAGGGAGAGTTGGCAATAAGCATAAGGTGTGTAGTTAAAAAGCTGCTGTTGTTTTTCATAACAAAGCCATCCTATCTTTCTCTTCACAGGAAAGAGAGTATATGGTAACACTGTTAGATTTAATTGTAATGTTAGACATGCTCAGTTGTCTCAGGAGATCTAAATTGATAGTTGTTTAACTGTTAACATATAAATAAAAGGTAAACTTATTTACATTAGTAAGGAGTAAGATGAATGATAACAAATGTTTCTGCTGATATTCAGCCTCAAGAGAGTTGTCTAACTTGCCAGAAATAGCAGTAAAATCCCCTTCAGTTAACACTCTACCATTTTCAAAAGGGAAGATCATATACCTAGGTAGTCCTAGGTATAATGTATCTGAAAATTGCTCAAAATATAAATCCCATTTATATTTTGTTCCCTGTTTCTTGCGAGTATGCCCTGGCACTTTGCCACCGTCTCTCTCCTGCTCTCTCGCTCTCTTCCATTCTCTCTCTCCCTCTGAGTGGGTAACCATGTATCTCTACAACTTACCTGTTTCTGTCCTCATACTTGATCTCTCTCTCTCTCTCTCTCTCCGGGTAACCATGTATCTTCTCTGCAGTAAAACACCTGTTTCTTTCTCTCTGTCAAACTTTAACCTTTCATCATCTGGCACAAGATCACCTCCTCCAATGCCCTTTCAAAGGGTCTTTTTTTGCAGGTTACTTAGTGACTCTGCCAGTGCTGGTGCCATGTAAAAAGCATCCAGTCCACACTGTAAAGTGGTTGGCATTTGGAAGGGCATCCAGCTATAAAAACCATGCCAAAACTGACCTTACCTGTGCTGGTGCCATGTAAAAAGTACCCAGTACATTGCTGGCTGGTTGGTGTTAGGAAGGGCATCCAGCCATAGAAACCATGCCAGACCAGACACTGAAGCCTGGTGCGGTATTCTGCCTAGCCAGCTCTTGTCAAACCATTCAACCCATGCCAGCACGGAAAGTGAATGTTATCATCCGAAGCACCTTTAAATCAGAAGTCTGTCGGACTAGCATGTAGGAAATGAGTTAGTAAAAAATGTAACGACCGGTGCATGCAGTAGGTAAACACTAGGATCTCTGACAATCTGTCAGAGATACAAGGCTTAGACATACAGGTGGTAGAATGAGTACTTGTAAGGTGAATTCCTAGTATTGCTGGGCTGGCTCACTTGAGGGATTAACAGCATGTTATCTGTGTGATCTGTTTAGTGCTGGAGGTAACTTTAGTGTCAGTAAGAAATAGCTGGAAGAAAATGACAAAAGAGGTTCCTCTCTTTTGGGAAAAGGCAGACAACAATAATAATTGGTTGTGAAATATTGGCATTGAATGTTGTGGAGCTGTAGAAGCTTGAGAGAAGTCTATTAAATATGACCTACTGCATGTACAACATTAACTTGTAAGGAATTCAAAGAACATGTGAATTGAGAGCTAGGCATGAAAGGCCTCAGCTGAATAAGTGCAGAAGACCAGTGCACTGGATATGTGTTAAGTGAGTTAGATGTACCTATAGCTGTAGGTACTTAGTACTGGAGAAAAATATGGGGAAAAATAGTGAGATTGGGTAACTGCAGATGATAGGGCACAGGATCAAGGGGAGTGTTGATATGCCTTTCTACAGACCCCTGTCCAACCCCTATTTGTACTGGTAACCCTCCCCCCATTGAGGATCATTGATGTGATTTATAGACCTATCTCATTGGATGTAAATGTCAGTCCTAAGGTATTTCTTTTTTGCTCCAACCAAACATTCAAACCAGAAACTATTGAAGTGTGTTGTGGTAGATACTAATTTTAGGTAAAGGTTATGTAACATTCTATTAATTACAGAATATTGTATTTAATTAAAGGTATGATATTGTGGATATTTCTAATATTTTTCACCTTTCAAAATGTTATTCTAAGTGTTTGTTTATATTTACAGGCGGCGATCATATTCTTCTAGTAGTTCAAGTAGTGATGAAGATCTTATTATTCGTGCTAAACGTCGGGAAGAGGAGGAAAAGAAAGCTGAATTGGAAAAACAGAGAATTTTGTAAGTTACTTTCCTTTTGATTGATGTTTTGAATTTTCTTCACCTTTTCTATTTGCTGCAGAATCAATTTGTAAATTTTCTATGCATGTAAAAAGATACATTTCATTGATGAAATGACATCTAAGCTTGATTCATTAACCATTGATAATAGATATGTTGCAAATATAGACTTAGTCTGTTTTAAAATAGTCACAGTTCCTTAGAGGTTCTGTTAGTATTAGAAGTAGTAGTATTGTAGCAAACATTTATATATGTCCTATTTTAATTTGTTAAATTAACTGAGCAATAATCTTGTTGGGCTTTTAGTATAATTTAAAATGCAGTATTGCCTCTCATATTGTGTTGGTTCATATTCCTGTAATTTCACACCTGTCTGTATTAGATAAATCACTAACACCAGTGCATACTCTTTATTCTTTTAGAATAATTTATGCCTGCCAAGCTAATGCAGTTGGTGTGTCTTAGTGATATTCATATAATCTTAATATCAACAATGCTGGCAGAGCGAGTGTGAAAAAGAACTTAGTACAGTTTATTGTAACATCAGTGGAGCTGCCATCTCCTTTCTGTTAACAGATGTTTTGTCTTTTTTGTCCATGCTGGTATGGGTTAAATAGGTTCAAAATGCAGTATGCCACAGTTTAAAGCGTGTGTTTTTTTTCAATATGATACAAAGTTCTCAAGTCTGCCCTGATTTCATTTTCTCTGGTCTACATCTGCTGCACACTGTGCAAACAAAACCCTGATATTTTAAACAGTGTTTCTTACTACACTATATTGCTGGATTTGTGTAACAGTGCATAAACATGTTTATTGTGGATAGCAGGACTAAAGAAACTCTTGATGTGACTTGGAGCCTTCCTCACCACAAGAATAAATACAAAAGAGCATATTGTAAAAATATGGCCAAGTTCTTGTTATTACATAGTAAACAGGAGCAGTGTATTAAGGTTTAACCCTTTAGCATTCAGATTACTTTGTCAAATGTAATGCCACTTATTCACATTGTTTTCAGTTAATCATGCATTATTCCATACCTTTGAGATTTCAATGATGTAATTGTATATTTTTAGAATGATATTGTAGGATTGGTGTGAGAGGCTGAATCTAGTCAGTTTGAACATAAACCATGTAGACTGTTTGGACCGGATGTGGTCAGTTTGAATACTAAAGGATTAAGTCAGTGACAGAAGATGGTAGCACTATGTAAAGAATAGCTATTGATTGATATTTTAAATAACTTTTTTGATAACATCCACCATGAAGTATTAGTTTGTTTGCTTGATGTCAGTTTTTCTATGCTAACAAGGGTTAGGCAGGGAGGTACTTGAGGTAGGATTTTTATGGCTGGATGCCCTTACCTGTTTTCCAAGTAATGGAATTTTAAATCTAGAGGAATTTGAAACAAACTTCAGTAGTTTCATACCAACTTCAAACAGTGATATCAACATGTGTAACATAACTCACTGCAGATTGAAAACATTCGCATGAAATGACACACTTGCAAGGTATTGTTCTACCAGGGTCAGTAGTAGAAGACACTGGCCCAAGTTGCTGTACAGTGGGACTGAATCCAAACCCACGTGGTTGAGAAATGAATTTCTTAATCACACAGCCATGCCTACATTTAAAATTATTTCTGAAAATCCATATTGATCCAAATGCCACAATTATTGGAGTAAAATTTCTTTTTCCAATTCTAATTTTTTCCTATTTAACAAGATGTTTAAGGTATAAACACAAAATTAGTTTAGACTCAGTTGCTAGTCCATTGTCATTTGTCGTATCCCTCTTTTGTCTATTGTTATAGTATACTCTGATCTTTAGAAATTACTGACTTCTCTGTCTAAACAACTCCATCCATTGCTCTAGTCCCTACATAATATCTATATTGTTCCTTTGTACCTTAAAACTAGTTTGCAAACTGCCACTCTGGTCCCGTTTAGTTTCCAATACACTAACCTCTAACCCAACAAGTTCCATATTAACTACACTTACCTCAACTTGACCATCTCTTGTTAGATGTGACTTTAGAAGACAGGTTTGTTTTATAAAGTTATCCCCTTATCAGTTTTACATTAAAACTTACAAAGACAACAAAGAATTTGGTTATGATTGCAGCCATGCAATAGGGGTTGTATGGTCGATCGCAAAACCTTGGTGAAAACAAAAATTTTAGAATCATTGTCAAATATTACTTGGCATTTCATTAAAAATAGTATTATAAGTGCATTTAATTTACTTTAAATAAACATTTCTGATTGTGAGAGCATTTTTAATTCCACATTCAATAATTTTGAAGAGTAAATATTACTATACTGTTGTTTCAATTAACATGCATGACATGTTGCATTTTTGGTGCCCATAAGCTGGATATGTTTGTTCAATCCTTGATAAGCAGTGTTTTAGAATATTTATTTTCACTGTGGTCTGTGTACGATTGACTTAGTTGACTGACTGTATGACTTCCATTGTATGATTACAACCTCAGCAACTATAACAAAACTAAATATATTTAACATAATGTGTTTGTATTGCTATTAATGAATCTGCTAATCACTTGAAACCATAATTTTCTTTTTGCTTCATCATCTAATCCAAGATGACTAATCTATCTCAAGTTTGATTCATCTACTCTCTAAGGTTCCTTAGTTTAACTATTCTTCGACATATCTTCCAATCATCAACTCCTTCTGTTCATCATCCATACACTTTATAGATGCACGTAGTTGGCTCTTTATAAATTTTCATATACTCCTTCAAACTACAATAATAATGTGAAGCAAAAGAATAAAAAAAATATCATGTGTGGGAATTTATTTTCCAGCAAGTTTAATTTGCATAAGTGGTCGTAGTTGTATGACGACTTGTCATAGGAACACAATTCCTTTCTGATATTTCAAACTTCATTTGTTGAAAGTAGATCTTAGAGACAACAGTTTCAGTTTAGTGTTTCAACATGTACTAAGCTCATCTCATCTTGCAAACTGTTTTATGGTGATGTTTTTTTTTTAACATTGTGGTTTAGCTGGTTATCTGACTTAAACCTTCTGTTAAGAATACATGATATAGTAGAGTATATAAATCTCTAGTTCCTAAATACTCCAAAAAATGTAACTTTGAACTCCTTGAAATCAAACAGTTGTACAATTGTTTGTGTTGTCAGGTATTTTCATTAAACACTTATACTAACCTTTTGTTTATGCATTTTTAAAACTTAGTTGATGAATAATTGAAAAGAATTTATTGCTGAATACAGCAATAAATTCTTGTTTGATAGTCTCAGTGCAATTTCCTCTCATGTAGACTCTCATGTCACAAATGACAGATGAAGGCTCTGTGATTTCTTGCTGAACAACCTGCACAGATGATTTGTTTCTAATGATCAAATGCTTGTGTTGCACATTAGCTCACCCACTCCATCAAATCAACATTTCCTGCACAGGGGCACAGTGTGCCAGCAATGTGAGATGAAGTGTTTCACCTGGTCTGGGGATCAAGGCCATGATCCTATGATAGTGAGCAACAACCTAACCAGTAGACCACATGCCTATGTACAACATTATTCAACAGTTTCCAGAATGTGCTACATCTTTCAAAATGCAGGAACTTGTAGAATATCATGTTCTTCTGATATCACCAAAGTAAAACTAATGTCTTGACTAAAATCTATGGGATTACATCCTTCTATACTTTTAAGAAAATTGAAGCTTGAATAAGTGCTTGTTCATGTGAACTACATTGTGGAAAATATTACCAAAGAAATGGCTTATATGATATTTGTCAGCTTTGCCTTCCACTGATCCTCATCTCTCTGGAGTCAATAAAATAAAGCACCAGTCAAATACTGGGGTCAGTAGTAACCCCTTCCCTCAAATTTGTTGGCCTTGTGCCTAAATCAGAAACAATTAGTGAATTGAAATTTCACAATATTAGGTTAATTAAAAATAGTATTTTTATCAACACTATCATCATCATTAGCTAGTATTTACATAGATTAAAAAGAAATACAATGAAAATAATAAAATTGCAGTTGATTAATCTATTGGGTTTACTGAACAAGAATAGTTTTACTGCAATGTGTGCTGTATTGTGATGACTGAGCAAATGGAGTTTAATCTTTCTGATTTTCAACCAATATCGAAGTTGATTTGCAAATAGCCAATAATTGAACCTAAGGGGCTGCATACCTTCATTTTTATTTACTTTATTTCTTTTTAGTTTTCACTGATTTTATGTAAATTAGAAATATATTTATTTTTAATTTACTTTGCTATAGTTTTTAATCATTTTACATATGACCATCATAAACAATCTAAATCTAATATTTCTATAGATTTTGGCTCGTTGATTTTTTTTTTTTAATGATGTATTAACAAACTCAACATTTTTATTTACAGTTGATATATTGAAGTACATGTTTTTTTTTTTTATTATTTTAATTTATTAACTGTTCATTACATCCTAATGAACACTGTCCTAGATTTGTAATTTAATTAATTTCATTTACATGTCTACTTTTAGCTGGCATCTTAGAAAATAAGAATACTACTTGATAAGTCTTTATTGTAGATACAGATTTAAGGATAGTCTATAATGTTTCATTGAAATTATAGATACAAGTCCTGTTTTAAAAATAACTGCTCTTAGGAATCCTTTTAAATCGAGCAAAAACAAACAAATTATTTAAGAATTTAAAAATAATTTGTGCTTTACCTGTAAACTGGTTAGGCTGTCCACACCTTTACTAAAAGGTAGCTTCTAATAATAGACAGCTGATTAGCCACATTAGAACATGTAGCATCAAGAAAATTTGTTTGACTGTAAAACTCTACATCCAAAATGTCCATGATTAGACCATAGCTGGCACACAAAGGAGAAGATATATTTCTAGTTAAATCTGTTTCCCTTTTTATTGATTCATGTATAGAGATAGACTTAAATTTTTATTTCTTCAAGATGCTGTAACTTGAAAAATTATTTGCTGCTGTTTCCCAAGACATTTTTTTGTCCTCATTAAGCATTTCATGTATTATATGAAAAATGATCCAATTATGTTTACGTTGGCTGAAAGAATTTCAGGTGTATTCAATATAAAAAGCAGTTAATGCCAAATAATTCTTTGAAGGTAAGTGTATTTCCTAATTATTTGTTCAATAGACAGCTGTTGGTATTCTTTGAATTAAAAAAAAAAATTAATAAATCACCCTTTGGATCCACCATCTGAGTAAGAACTTCTCTTCACTATAAACCCTGTATACAGTACATTGGACTGTTCACTTGATGCTTTAAAATGAAGTTTCCATTATTTGGTTTACAAGTACAACAGCTTCAACTCCATTTACTTCCCTCTTACTTTGTTTTAGATATCTCCCAATCCTGTCAAGGCTAGGACAGTCTGTTATGTAACATGGCATACAAAATTTCTAGTTGGTCAGGAAAGTATGGATGAAAAGTAAGATACCTCTGTTCAGATTGCAAGTGTGAGATCTATTATAATCTCATGTCTTACCTTCATCTAAAGATTACAAGTAGTTTCCTATCAAATGAATAATTACATAATTAAAAAGATTTTTCTTAAAAAGAAATGCTCTGTAGGGTTAGTATGTAACAACCCTCATAATTTTTTTAAAATGTATATTGATACTCAAATTGAAGTTTGGTAGGCCAATATACCCCATTATAAATGTTTAAATCAAACCAGTTTCATGTCTTTTCTGAAGATTATTAAACAATTACTAAAATTTGGTCTCACTGTATCAGCCTCACCATTCAACAAGAACTTGTGAGAAGCCATAGGCATATCTCTTTCCTCCAGACCAAACCAACAATAATTATACAAAGAAATATGTATATAGCCATTTTGACCAAATAGAACTTAACTGTTACTGAATTATTATATCTGCTGCTGCTGCTTATTATTGCATTTTTTTAATAATCCTATTTTCTTCTCATAAAGCCATAATTTAATTAAAATTACTCTTTGTTTCACAGATTTACTTTTACAGTAGATGTTCCATATTTCTCCTTTTGAGTTTTATTTATTCAGTATTTGCACTATCTTGTTTTTGGTCCTTACTCAGCATCAAGTCTTTTTGGTTTTATTTTTATTGTTATTTATAAATTAAGTGCTGTACTTAAACAATTTTTCAGCACTTCATCTTTGATTACTGGACCATTTACTGTACAAAAAAATATGAAGGATTACATTTTTTTTAATTATCATCTACCTTTAGGTGTTTATGAAGAATATTATACTGTGATGGATTTTACATATCACACTTGCAGATTTGAATAAATTAGAATAAATTCAAATTTTTAAATGAAATTTTAATTTTATTTTCATTTTCTTAAGTATTTTCTTCCAGATTGTAGCACTATATCTTATGGAGAATTTTCTTTTTTACCTTCATTAGAAAACAAAAGGAACTGGAAGAAAAATTGATAGAAGAGGAAGTAGCTAGGCGTGTAGAAGAGCTTGTGGCTAAAAGAGTTAATGAAGAGCTTGAGAAACGTAAAGATGAAATTGAAGCTGAGGTGATGCGACGGGTAGAAGAAGCAAAACGAATAATGGAGAAACAAATGCTTGAAGAATTAGAAAGACAACGCCAAGCTGAACTTGAAGCACAACGTCAAAAGGAGGTATTGCAAAGTTTCAGCTTTTATTTTTCTTTGCTGTTTTCCCCTCAGTTTGGTTTACTTTTCATATTTTACTCTCCAGTTCCCTAAAGAAAAACATCAGTAACTATTGTATTGATTTTTTTTTTTGTCTTATAAATTCTAAAATTGATGATCACTTTAGGCTACATTTTGTTTTAAAATGTCTTGTCAAAGTCCTGAAGCTATGTGTGTTTTGGTAATCTTGTAAATTGCTTTTCACTTAAAATTGTTATGGCTTTGGTCCCTTCAAAATTTTCTTTTTACTATTATATATCTACTTAAGTAAACTATGTGTGTGTGTGTGTGTGTGTGTGTGTGTGTGTGTATATATATATATATATATATATATATATATATATATATAATATATATATATATATATATATATATATATATATTTAATATATATATATTAAAATTAAAATTAGGTCAGCTATATTGCAGTATTTTCATAATTAATAGTTAATTAGTTTCCCAAAGAAAGAAAGGCTTATTATTTAATTCTATATTGAAAAATGCCAAAACCATAAGTGATTAGGACTTGGTAACACATTTACTAAATTTATGTAGGTATTTTAAATTGGGAAGGAAAAAAAAAGTTGTTTTTTTTTTTATTTATTTTTTATTACAAGGAAGAAATTAAGAGTTCTTCTATTTCTTTCTCTCTACTTCCTATGATAATTCATTTTTAGGTTGATATAGTTAAAAAGCTTTATTCTGAAAAAAAAAAAAATCATCTCTATCCTGAATGTGAACTGTTTTATTGGACATTTCTGTTCATAACTCTCTTGTTACCGTATTTCTAATAAAATACACTGCCTGTCATTTTTTTTGATTAATTTGAAGGATTTAGTAAAATATAAGTAACATTTTTATAACTTATATGTTCTACATAAAACTACATGGAGGGTTCAATTTTAAATATAAGCAACTTAAAAATGAACAGTTTTATATTAGAGACAGTTTCAGGCAATTTGGTGTCCAAAGAGTTGAACTTAAAGAAGGAATAAAAGTACTTCCTTGTTGATAGGATTGTGTAACAGTTCTTAACGCACACACATGCAATTTGTATTTTGATCTTTTCTAAAAGGATTCTCTCAGAACTTTAAAACACAATGTAGGAATATTTTTGAAAGAAACAGTAAACATTACAAAGCAAATAGTATTGCCATTATTAAATTGCATTTTGATTTCAAATTCACAAACCATAAACTTTTTTTCAATAGTGGAAAGAGTTTGATGTACATAATTTAAAAGAAAGAAATTTTCTTTTAAAATAAAATCTCATCTCTTTTCACATGTATCTTATTTGCACACAGTTTTTGATTGTTCACAATTCTTGTATTATAGATGGTTTTTATCTTTTTTTTTCTCTCCCACTTCTTCAATCTGTAAAAGTTCAGTAATAGTATTGATAATTATTGACCTGTATAATTTAAAATGTCATTTATGAACAATAAATGGCTCTGGCTGACAAATTAAATGTTGGCTCTATAATTCAATGCTAGCCTAGTTGTGTAAAGTTGTAAATGGAATGAAAAATGTGAGGGGAAATAGGCAAGGAATCTTTTAACTGGCAGTTTATCCCCTTCCTTTCTATAACATTAAATTTGTCTTAAAATATTTAATATCAATGTTGGTTTTTCTTTTCAATTCCTTCCAATAAGATGGTTGCAGTGTTCTTTTCCTCAAGGCTGTCTCAAAGATTTCAATACATGTATATATATATATATATATGTGTGTGTGTGTATATATATATATATATATATATGTGTGTATATATATATATGTATATATATATATATATATATATAATATCCTGGTTCCCTTTTTCTATTCAGAATGACATTTTGTTAGTTAGTTTCAAGTTTTTGATTTCCAAATTGTTTTTATATATTCTCACCCCTTTTAATGGAATTTGAAACAACACCCATTACAACTGATTACATATTTTCCTTTTTGTGGTTTTTGCTGATTTGGTCAAAATTTATCAACATTATTTTAGCAGTGAATATGAAAATAATGCCCAGAGCCCAGATTCATATCCTATTCAAATTGTTTCAATTTTGAAATAATATTCCCACTTTTACTGTCCTTTTTTTTTTTCATTGCAAACATTTTTGTTAGCTTTTAACAGTCTTGTTCTTCGTAAACCTCAAGCATTTTATTGATAATTTCATTATAATTTTTAGTAGGCTCAGTTAACGATCTTGTCGTATTTTCTCTCACGTTTTTCAAACCAAAGTCTGTTATCTAAATTAACTTATGTTAATGTCTTAATTATTTGTATTTGTTAGTTTTCTGGTTACTTCACTTGTGAAACTGGTTATGTACACCTTCTGGTGTTGAAGCTCTTTCTCTCTATTTTGTATGAATGGTTGATGTAAGTATGCAAGTGGCTCTTTTTTTTTTTTTTTTTTAGTTCACAGCAAAATTAGAATCTGCATCAGTAAAGACCATTTAATCTTTTAAGTTTCATTTTGTTTGTAAATTTAATTGAGGATAGTCTCTCTCTTTAGTTTGAATGGCTGATGTATTACACTACTTTTGCTTCACATTAGTCTTCTATCATTGGTAGCTCTATTCTGACATAATTGAGTGCTACTCTGTGAAATGAGGAATATTTGTTTTAATAATGGTTGCAATGATACAGATTCTATCTTCTTCCCAAGTAGAAAATCTTGTTCAAGAGACAGCTTTTTCCTTAAAGAAATTGTAGAAATTCCTTAAGGCTTAAATTAACGAGTTTCAATTTCTTTTTATTTTAATTTGGTAGGAAACTTTATAAACTGGAATTGTTTGATTTGTTGCAATACATATGTTGGTTTCTTAAAATTTGCTTCCTCTTTGGATTGCAGAACTCAACTAAACTCAAGAGCTTTGCTTAACAATTTGAAGTTTCTGATAAATGATAGTTTCTGAATGGTGTCATAGGTGCAATGTCATGGTACTGTTTTTATGTCTTGAATCCATCTGCTTTTGCATTGGCTTTTTTTCTCCTCATTTTTTCATTTATTGGACTTTTGGCTGTTGAACTGTACATCCTTACCAATATTCATACAATGTGCTAAACAGTTATATTGTTGCTTTCTTTTTTTATTTTATGAAGAATAAGTTACATGCTGGAAAATATAAAAGAGCATGGAAACTGTTAATGTATTTGAACTTCAGTTTTTATTCTGAAAGGATTAATATAGATCCTAAAATTAACAATTGAAATTTTCCATTCTCGTTTACATAACTCAAAAATTGAGTACATTTCCAGCTGAAAATGTTAGGTTTCCAATTTGTGAATGATTTCTTTAAGCAGAAAGCTGTTTCTTGACATCTCTTTGTAAGTATTGTTATTGATTGAGCAATTCTGCTCTCATGTGTACATGCTATATTTTGGCCACACATATATCGGCATAAGTTAACTGGAACAATCATTAGGTTCCTAATGCCGTCAGACCTAATGAGAACATTTTTTTACAGTATTCAATGATGCATTTCCAGTAAAATAAACCATACCATTGGATTCCTGCTGAAAAGATATAAAAGATTGGATATTCACACAGCTGAGGAAGTATGTAAAGTTTACACAGCCATAATTCCCTTCTGTCCTTGCTCCCTTAAATTGTTGTTTGCCCATTCTGATCTAAATGGTGCGTTCATCTCTTGTACTTCAGGGTTTAATATTACTCTATTTAGCTTTGAATTTTCTTGACGTTATTAATAACATCTTTTCACAGATTGTCCATTCCATTGCATTGCAAGTTCTTGGCACTGGTACTTAGAATATACTTTAAAATACATGGAATTTCTTCATCCGATTTTCGTTCACTCTCTCTCTTTTTTTTTTTTTTTTTTTTTTTTTTTTTTTTTTTTTTTTTTTTTTATACTTCAGAATAAGTTTTGGTGTGCAATTCAAAAATCTACATGTTAAGGGCTAAAACAATTTCCAAGATGGTTATTTAATGAATGTAGTTTTGACCATTTTTCAAACAGTGTTAGGAAATTCTCTGCAAATTTCAGCTTGTCAGCCAATTTCTATTCTATTATTGTTTGTTGAGTGTTGCTTCTCTCTTTTTAGTTTCTTTTTGCTCCTGTCTTTTAATTTTATATTTACATTGTTTCTTTAATTTCCCATCAAACTAATGATAAAAGAAAATGAAGGAATTGTTTTGTATAGAGATTCATATTTAGACAAAATCTCTCTTAATAGTGTGTTAGTATTTTTTAGTAACAGGAAACCTGATTTAAGAGTGTGCAGATTGCTTCCTTCTTACACTAACCTGGGAATGTCTGTGTTTTGATATATTGGTTTATAACAAAGGCAATAATCATATGCTTGCCTGATTTATCATTTAGTATCACTAAAAGCAACTTCTATTGTAGCCATTACCAGTTACGACATCTATTTATCAGTATAATTTCTTTTATAACAAATGTTAATTATTGAGAGGAGAATAAAAGTAAAGCACCAAGTCTTACAATATTAGGAATTCCCTTTTTTTAGAAATCAGTGGTAGTTGTAGTAGTTGTAGGAAAGTTTTGTTAATGCCGCTTCTGACACTTTCACTTTAGAAGACCTAAAGGGATTTTGTTTTGGGTCTTTGGCCAAATCCTTTTCTTCTGTACTATGTATCGACTGCTGAAACAGTTAATACAAGCGTCGTCAATTTTTCACTGGCCACCTCCTTATAATTACTTGCCCTTTATTACCTGCTGCTGCTGCTACTACCACTGACTGGTGGACAGTTTATTTGGTGTCTAGTTGGGGATTTTAATGGCTTTGTTTAAATATGAGACAACTGGCTGCTGCTGTGAAGTAAACAGTTTGAAGAGGAAGCATTCCTGGAAGGATATAATCGTGTCATGTGCTACAGATGTGTACCTACCTACTCTTGGGTATGTAGAAAGATACTTTTCTATCAATGACGTCACATTATCTGTCAATTCTCCGTGCAATTTGTTTAAACTATTCTTGGAGTGTAGTAGAAATTACTGCCCACAATGCAATATGTTGGGCTAATCGATTCCTTATCTCTAGGAATATGCATAAAAGTTCAACCAAAATGCTAATTCCATACTTATTTTTTTAAAAATTCATGTTTATTATAAAATGTACATTTTTTTTATGATTAATTTCAAATTCTTTAAAGTCCAACTGGTATGTATCTTTTTATTTTGACCTTTTTTTCCCTCATGACTCTAACATATAAAAAGAAAATATTTATAATAATGTTGAGGTTGAATTGCTATTAGATCTCATGCTGATTCTTGTGAAAAGGTTTGTAACATTGCTGCTTGTGTTTTTCTTAATTTCTTTCTCAATCTTTTTTTTTTTACTTCTCCCT
>NC_068984.1:11503954-11535089 GCF_001194135.2 Octopus bimaculoides
AGCTCCTTTGTTTTTTTTCATCAAGAAACATATTTATAAATGAAAAGATGATCGACTCGGTCATCTGTATTTTACCAAACTATTTTTTTTTCTAGAGTGTTGTTTGAATGTTTGTCTAATGTGATGTGTAGCCTTTTGTAAATTTTTAAAAATAACATCAAAAAACAAAATTATTATCCCTTGCCTTTCTGTGCTGACAACAACAACAGTAATTTGAAACACCTTTGTTCTCACCCAGCTGTGCTGATGGCCACTGGTGGTGGTGGTGGTGGCGGCGGTGGTGGGGGGTATAGTGGTTGTGTAACTGCCGCTGGTACTACTGCTGTCGCTGCTGCTACTGCTACTCCTGCTGCTCTACGTTGAACTCATCCACGGCCTGTTACTTATTGTGTCATAGCTTACAGCTGATTATTTTATTCCTCGTGTATTATACAGTTTGTTTCCTATGCACCTTCGTATGAACATGGTTATCTGTCTTTGTAGGAAGAGGAGCGGAAAAAGCGAGAGGATCTTGAGCGCATAATGGAAGAAAACAATAAAAAAATTGAAGAAGCTCAAAGAAAATTGGTAAGTTGGGGGCTTAGATTGTTGTTTGTCTTGATTTTATTTAAGTAACATGTTAAACATAGAAGTGTGGCTTTAATTCTAATCCAAATACAAAGTTAGAAATTGCTTAATGATATTAACCTTGGATATTACTAGATGAAATATCCTGGAGTATAAGGTTAGCTCTTTGGTTTTGCAAATATGGCCTTGATGAAGCATCGTGGATTTTAGGAAAATGGAAACCATATTGATTAAGCCCTGGTTAAAAAAAGGTTTGAGAATGTATTCTCCATTAGCAATGATTTAGTGACTTTAAAAATGTAATATGGTTGTTGAATCACTTCATGACAGATTTACAGGTGACAATAAAGTATGTCCATAGTTTATATTCAATTCCCAAGAAAACCTTTCATCACCTTGCCAACAATCTTCTTATTTCATCCATTTCCAACTCCTTGAATCTCTCTCTCTCTCTCTCTCTTCTAACATCAGTTCCCTTAGTGCCAGATCCACTGAGACTGTCCAACACGAGAATCTCTTGCTGTGGGTTCATTTCTTGGATAGGTAGCTACACTATTGCAGCTTATATTACAGCTCAATCAACTCCAAATTACCCCCCCCCCCACCTGTGTTGTCTCTATATACTTCTATATGCCATTGATCTACTTGCTGTCATCTCCAACAACATGCACTCTTATTTGATCATTAATGGTACAATAGCCACTTATATAGTTTTCTTCAGTCATTCATTTACTGCATTGTAATGTCTTTTTCTTAATGGGTCATCAGTACCACCAGCCCATTGCTCAATACCAACCTCATTTGCACCATGTTCCCAAGGCAAATGCATTTACTAAAAACAGTGTTATTATTAGTGCATGGCAAATTATTTTTCACGCGTTCATATAAGTACATTCTAACATTGTGTTGAGAATTTTGTTTGTTGAGGTCTTCCACATTGTATAGGCCCAATCCATGCGGTTTCAAAATACTGTAGGAAAACTTGAGCAAGTTCTTCAAATCTTCATGTAACATCAACTAGAAGTACAAACACAAGATTTTGAAACCATTTCTTAAAAACAGTGTTTTTTGACTCTCTACTCTTCCAACTGTCATGCTGAAATTTTATGATAACAGCACCATCCAGAAGTTGACTAAATGTTTTGTTTTGCATTAATTTTCAAGTGGAAATTCTGTTTTTATTTTCTTACAAGAATTCATCATCATCATTTACTGTCCGCCCTCCATGCTGGAATATTTAAAATTGCTTTCGGGTTATCATAAACTTGCAGCCCTGCAAGCTTTCACAGTAGCATTCTATGTATTAGTCACTGTTTCCTATTTATATCAGAGAGGACAGATTTTATTGTGGTGTGTGACAAGCAGCTGCATCTCATTGACAAGGCCCAAGAAGGTTGAAACCCATCTGATGTTCTCAGGAGTCATGCTGCAATGATGTTTGCCTTGCTCTGCTATTATATAGTGTTCTTAACATGTCTATGAAAAGATTTCCTCACAGACAAAGTCCACTGCATCATGCCTTTCTTTGTTGTATATACATTAAGTATGATGCACAAATGGCTAATTTCAATTTAATGTTGGTTCAAGAAACAAGTGTCATAAGTGTGAAATGTTGTTCAATAAAAATTCATGCTCTACCCTTAATCCCGAGCCTCATGTTAGACCTTACTATCTCTGAGTATGTGGTCTTAGCTATGTTAGGCATATGTTTTTGCTGGGATCACATCTTATAGCCTGAACCTTCTCTTCAGGGCCAGAACATATGTTCACTTCCAGCAATGACTCTACAAAACACAAGTGATGGCTGACATTGAAGTATTTCTCCCACAGTTGGAGGTGTGTGCTATTGTTTGCACACACTTTTAAAATATGTATCTACACATTTTGTCAAGGAGCCGTCGTCGTTTAACATCCGCTTTCCATGCTAGCATGGGTTGGACGATTTGACTGAGGACTGGTGAAACCAGATGGCTACACCAGGCTCCAATCTGATTTGGCAGAGTTTCTACAGCTGGATGCCCTTCCTAACGCCAACCACTCAGAGAGTGTAGTGGGTGCTTTTACGTGTCACCCGCACGAAGGCCAGTCAGGCGGTACTGGCAACGGCCACGCTCAAAATGGTGCATTTCATGTGCCACCCACACAAGAGCCAGTCCAGGGGCACTGGCAACGATCTCACTCGAAAAAAAAAAAATAGAGCAAACCATATGATAATTAATGATAATGTAAGAGTATTGCTTAAGGATATTTCTCATTGAAATATGCAGTTTTTTAATTTTATTTCATTTTTTTTCCTCTTTATTCAGGCTGAAGAGCAGTTGAAGCTGGTTGAAGAACAGCGAAAAATTTTAGAAGAGAAACAGAGAATGGAAGAGGAGGAAAGGAAACGGGTGAAACAAGAACAAGACAGAATTTTAAATAAGAAAAATGCTCGACCAAAATTATCATTCAGTTTGGGAAAATGAAAGACTAACGACTGGTGTAATGTAAGAAAATCTAAAATTAGAAAGTTATTTTGTGTAGGCAATGTTGACAATAAGATACAAATTAAGGATTTGGTTATCTTTATGGAGAGCTGCTAAAGTAAAAGATTTAAAAGAGATCTGAAATAAAATTGCAGACTATACTGCAAGTTCTATTTACAGATGTCTTGGAAAAGGGAAGAAATTTTGATTGTGTTTACTGCATTGCATTATTCATGAACTTTTTTTAAACCATAAGAACTTAATAAGGTTTTTAAAATCTGGTCTTCCTTAGAAAAAGATTCCCTTTTTCTCTTGATTATTTTTCAAGAGAAGGATTCATAATCTTATCAGGGATTAGTCGTCATGGATTAATTAAAAGAAACTTTTTTTTTTTTTATCCCTAACACCAGTTGAAAAAAAAAAAAAAGCCACAATTAGTTTAGGTTACTGGTCTGTTTTCTTTGTTGAAAGATTAAAGAACATGCATACATTTGCGTCCGTATTATGTGAAATATCAATTTCTCTTGGTCATTGATGTTTTACGAATTAGGAATGTTTTTCTGACTAATTTAAATGCCTTGTCAGAAAATTCGTTATGTAGTGAATTTGATGAGTATGTCATTGTTGACGGTTGGTTGTTACTTTGAACAGGGGTGATTGCATTTTAATGTATTTTATTTCACTGTTGCAAATCTACTGTCTAGTTGGCACTGTAACTCCACTTGCTTTGTGGCTTTAACAACAACAATATATTCTCTTGTTATAAGGAATATAGTTGTTTACAACTAGTTCAGCTAAAAATACTTGGCTGAACTCTGTGAACAATATCACACCAATAAGATAGGTGATGTCGCTAAAATCATCTAATGTTGAATGATGCATTGTTATAGAATAAACATTACAGCGAAATGCTGTTTTGTTTGATCAGAGTTAAAGATGCAGGGTTGGCTGGACTTTTTATTGTTAAATGGTATCGCTTGACTTGTTGCTGCTTTATAACTGCAGCCATTTCTCTCACTCCTCCATTATAATTACTGCTCCAATTGAACAAAATGTAAAATTTCAAAATCTCTAGAAAAACGGCCATTTCTTATATTCTTTTGAATATAGATTATTGATACCTTCTTCATTGTAAATTGTTCCTGTACATTAGTTAAACGGTACAGAACCTTTTTTTTTTTCTTAAATGTACATTTCTTGTACTTCTGGATCTCATCACCATCTTTCCTTCCCCCTACTCCCCAAACATTTTGTACAGTTTTTACATCTGTAGCAAAACTGGTTTCATTCATACATTTTGCCACTTCTCTCTCTCTCTCTCTTTCAAAAGCCCAGATGTTGTACCTTGCAGTGTTCAAATGTTGGCTTATTAAATCAGTTGAATGCTACCCAAGCTTGATCTACATTTGTACATTTTGATACTTTCATAAATGATCTCCTTTTCATAGGAAATGCTTATTGCTTATAAGCATTTGAAAGATCTTAATTTTAATGGATATCTGATGGAAATAGATGCTGGTTCCCAAAAATCTCTTCTATTCCTGTGCAATGAGCCATTTAATGAACAACTGGCACTGACTAATATCTGTTAGTATATACTGAACATAACGTTCTCAGGTCTACTGCTGGACCCAGCTGTATATTTCTATGCCGAGCCAAACCAAGACTTACAACATTCTGCCTACTTCAACTTTAGTGCTCTTATTTCTGAAGGTTTGGCAGTAGCTTTGAAAATTGCCTGTTTGACTACTATGTAGTCCAACTTCCCTTTGTCTTTTGTATGTACATTTTTATTTTTAAACTTGATCATTTGTCCGTTCATGCTTAACATTATACATATAGTTAGCTTCTTTTGATACTGTCCGTTTCAGTACATTTTGATATTTAAGGACATCTGAAATTTATCTAGTTTATAACATTTTTACATTTAATTTTTCAAGAAAACAATTATAAAATAGTGATGCTTTACAAAAAGAGTGAAGTCTTGAGTCTTGGTTGTAAAATTTTTGAGCAGGTTTTTTTTTTTTTTCTTTTTTTCATCATACCATCTTCTGTAAATACACATGAAATCATTAAAGCATTTAAATGAATGTAGTTTTGCTTTTTCATTGCTTTTAAACTTATTTAATTTGATCTTGTTTGAAAATAAAAATCAAAACATTTAATTGCAATGAAACTGTAATATAATAAAATGGACAATCTTAACAGTTTCTGGTAATTAACTTTCAAGCTGAGGATTTTGTATATTTCTGCTATAATTTCTTAATGTGAAAGCACATGGCCTGTAGTTAGGACATTGCCCTCATGATTTTGAGGTTGTGGTTTCAATTTCTGGATCAGGTGTAGTGTTGATCAAAATACTTCATTTCATATTATTCTAGTCGACTCAGTTGAGATGAATTCCAGCAAAAGTTGGGGAGTTAGCCCAGGAACAGACCAGTGTTTCATTCAGGCAGGGAGTGTGATCTAAGTCACTTTATACACCATCTGACGGGCAGCCTCCCTTTGTGTTACCCACAAGACTGTGCCCTTGGCAGGGTGTCTTTATTGAGAAAACAAACAAGCACTAAGAAGAGAAGATGCTAGATAAAGGCATGCACTGGCCAAAATGATTGCAAAAGTATGGACTGGGCACCAGAGTGTGTGGGGGTGACAAATAAAAACTAGTTGCAACCAATGATTGCACTTCACAGTTGTTCAATGAGCTAGAAATAGAAGCCAAATTCCCCTCAAAGCACACTTTATCAAATGTGTTTTAACTTTTTGTAAAATAATGTTGATGATGAATAGAATACTATATAATGGACCGTTGTGGATAGCCAGCATCTAAACCAATTTGAGAGATAATACAGTATCTGCCAGGATAACTTATCTTTTTGTAAAATAGTAATGTAGCCACAAATACACTGTATGAAGTTAAGACCGGATGTTTACAGCTGGAATGCCTTTTGTCATTAGTCTCATCATCATCATTTAACGTCCGCTTTCCATGCTAGCATGGGTTGGACGATTTGACTGAGGACTGGTGAAACCGGATGGCAACACCAGGCTCCAGTCTGATTTGGCAGAGTTTCTACAGCTGGATGCCCTTCCTAACGCCAACCACTCAATGGAAATTGACCTAGGGTTAAATAAGTGTATATATTATATATATTGGGCAATGTTTCTTACATTCAGTGTTTCATAAGCAACTTAAGTATTTCACAAGCTCTCATCTCTAAGCAGCAACCAGTTTCTAATTTTATCTCAAAAAAAATCAATGAAGTTGGTAATAAAAGCACAGTGATAAATGAAAGTAAAACTGGTATAACTGGTGGATTGAATCTTAATCCTAATAACTTTTTTTTTAATTATATTTTGTTCCTTTTGAAGGGAACATGGAGGAAAAGTTTAATGTTATAATGAAGATGCAACAGATCAAAAGATCTTTCTTCGATCAGCTATTTTTAAATTGGACACAAAGAGAATATAAAATTTAATTTACAAGCGATGTTTTGGTTGTCGTGTTGTTTTCAATGTTAACAGTAATTCAGTGAAATATCAGTAGTTTGTAATCATGCAACCCTTTTGTAACTGACAGTTTTAATACCATGACATAGCATGTTTGAAATGATTCAATAGTAGCTGTTTTGCCAACATTATTTGTAATATGCAGCTTGGATTTTTGTCCCTCAGTCGAATTGCTTAAAATCTTTAACTAAAAAAAAAAGGGGAAAAACAAGCCAAAATATACCAGCCATGTTAGTCCAGTTGAGAAGTACTTGCTTAAGTTATAAATCCTAAAATTTCAAAAGCATACTTCTGTTGATTATCATGATGAGTGTAAAGTGACAGTGGAAGATAAAATGAGATTCCTGTTAGTTTAAAATCCTTTGCAATTTGTTATACTTTTAAGTCTTTGAACAGTTCACATCAGTAGTCGTGTTTTTTTTGTTTTGGAGTGGGGTTGTCTTTAAGATAATGCTGGAAGTTATAGGTTTGAAATTTCTATTTTATAAATATCACAGTTTTATGCTTTAGGATAAACAACAAATATATTATGTAGCAATGTTTGATACCAAATAATTTTCAGTATATTGGTATTTAAGAATGTTGATAATGGTGCTTCAGCAGAGCTACAGCCAAGAGGTTGAAATCTGTACAAGAATTGTTCAGAAATAGGAACCCAAAGGGTTTGGGGGTCCTCAGAGATGTAAATAATTAAATATATATTTAAAGGGCTTAGATGATTGAAGTCTTTCGTGTTAGGATTTTGATTGGTCTATGTGAGATTCCATCGAAGGACTTTTTTTGGGTTCTGTACAAAAAAATCTGGAAATGAAACTTTCACTGCGACTTCGTGAAACTTGATCAGGCGGAGGCATAGAGGGAGTTTCTGGAAAAGAGAAGAGTAATGAGATAAATTAGAGGGATTGACTTTTGGGATTTGTAGATTAATAGTTGATTAGCAAATACTGTTACATGTTTTATTGATACTTCCAGAAAATTTGGCATTAACCAGTGAATCCTATGATAAGTGCTTGCACCAAACATCAAGATATTGAAAAAGCATCTGAAATTTCATAATGAAAAGTAATTAGTTTTTAATTAGAGAGTTTGTTTTTTCATGTATTTAATAAGTGATAGCTCTGTAAAATCCAGTTCTATAAAAACAGTATTGCACTTTACATCTTCCAGCACCACACCAAGTATGGCTGCTAGTTACATTCATCTGTAAAGTGAGTGGCATTAGGAAGGGGATCCAACTGTAGAGACTATGTCAAAATAGATAATGGAGCTTGGTCGTGTGTTTTGACTTGGTTTCTATGGTTATGTGCTCTGCCTAATGTCAACCACTTTACAGAATGTACTGGGTGCTTTTTACATAGCACCAACAGGGTAACAGAGTAACTTGCAAAATAAAAAAAAACTAGGAAGGGAGTTATATAAATATAGCTATGGAAGAGGAAGACCTGGAATGAGGTGGTGAAGCATGACCTTCGAACGTTGGACATCACAGAGGCAATGACAAGTGACCGAGACCTTTGGAGATATGCTGTGCTTGAGAAGACCCGGCAAGCCAAGTGAGATCGTAGCCATGGCTGATGCCGGTGTCGCATAACCAGCCCATTTAAAAGTACCCTTCAATCATCGGAATATACTGTGCATGGCCGATGCCAGTGGCACGTAAAAAGCACCCACTACATTCTTGGAGTGGTTGGCGTTCGGAAGGGCATCCAGCTATAGAAACCTTACCAGATCAGATTGGAACCTGGTACAGCCTCTTGGTTTACCAGTCCTCAGTCAAACCGTCCAACCCATGCCAGCATGGAAAGTAGACATTAAACGATGATGATGATATAGCTGAAATTTATAGAATAACAAAAGACAAAGACAGGTGTATGAACAACAATCAAGTGTATTAGTTTGATGCTCAGGAAATATATATATACACATACATATACACACATGTACAGGTATGGCAGTATGGTAATAAGTTTGCTTCCCAACTGCATATATATATATGGTGGGTTTCTTTGTTTTTGTTTACCAAATCTACTCACTAGCCGCTAGGGTAGAAAACATTTGCTGAAGGTGCTGTGTAGTAGGACTGAACCCAAGACCAGATAGTTGAGAAGCTTGCTTCTCTTCTTAACCATAGAGCTACACCTGCATCTTTAAACTAATAAAATATTAGAATGGTTAGTTTTACCATTTCTTCAATGCAAAACAAAATAGTTCTTACCAAGTGCTTGGTGGTGCCTTGCTTCCTGACAGTCAATGAGTTGGTTTCGATGTAGATTCAGAATAGAATTAGCAATTATACGTGCATTGTTTCTCATGTAGCCACCACTTGTCAACATAATTATAGGAATGTTACGTGATCTCACAGCTTCAAATACAATGTAATCTCGTTTAATTACTCCCTAAATAAATAGAACAGGGGAAAATCTCAAAACTAACACAAATTTGGTTAACATTCAATTTAACATAATAATTTAATTATAACAGATAATGGACAATTATTAAGGTCAAGTTATTATTTTATTATAATTAAGAGAAAGTTCATAAGGTTAATGGTTTTATCTTTTACTTGTTTCTGTTATTAGACTGTAGCCATGCTGGGGCACCACTTTGAAGAATTTTTAGTCAAATGAATCAACACAAGTACTTTCAAATTTTGGCACAAGGCCAGCAATTTCAAGGAGGGGGAGTAAGTCAATTCCATCAACCTCAGTGCTCAGATGATACTATTTTATTAACCCCAAAAGGATGGAATGTTGCTAAGCAATTTGCCTAGCATGCTAATGGTTCTGCCTGAACTAAGAGGAAAGTAGATAAGTTATGATATTTTCCTACATACCGCTGGTGAGATGGCAAGATTTCCTAGAGGATCTCCATCTAAAATGTCAGTCCCCGCATTATAAATAACAACATCTGCATCAAACTCATTTAAGGCTCCATGGACATTTCTAAATGAACAACAGATAAAACAAAGATTGATATTAAGTTGTTTGAAAATTAACATTTATTTATATACAATACATACTGATGTAAAATGTATACCCCTATTTATGAGTAAAGAAGTGTTTAGTCAGATTTAGTATAATTGCTATCTAAAATACAGTGAAAACAAATTAACATATCGTAAACAAAAAGCAAATATAAAAATGATATTTAGACTTTACTATTGTGAGCTGTAAAAGTGCACCTGAAGTAAAACCAAAGTTGTAGCAATTAAGCAATCATGTTTGCTTATATAAAATACAAAAATACAGGAACACACATGCACGGTGGCTGATTTTCCTCGTCACACTTTAGACAAGGGTCTTATATGTGCACAATGAATGCACATACAAGATTTTTGGCAAGCAATGAGTAAAGGAACACTATAGAAAGAAGGAGAAAACGTAAATGACAGGAGTTATGATTTCTGGGAAGACTGCAAAATAACAACTGATGTTGTATGATGATGACATTTGTTTACAAGTGCAATGTCAAGATAAAGACACACACACACACATATAGTAACAGAGAAATAAAACTACAAAACTTTACTCACACTGAAACAGAATTAAGATATTCTTCATCAGCCGTGAAAGGTTCAAGTTCTACTTTTCTCTTGATGGCTTCTGGAAAGATATAAATATTGATAAGAAATTTAATCAGATATAAAAGCACTTCATCATTGAGCTAATTACACAGTCATATCTTTTCTTTTATCTTTCAATTGTTGCAGTCACTGGATAGTGGCCATGCTGGGGCATCACCTTGAAGGGTTTAGCCGAACAAATTGACGCCAGTGCTTATTTTCTGAGTCTGATACTTGTTTTATCGGTCCCTTATACTGAGTCTCTAAGTCACAGGGACTTAGTGAAACCAAATGCAGTTGTCAAGCAGTGGAGGGGGGACACAAAAGACACACCCATACGACAGGCTTCAATACACACACAAATGCCGGTGGTATGTAAAAGCATCCATTACACTCTCAGAGTGGTTGACTTTAGGAAAGGCATCCAGCCATAGAAACCACGCCAAAACAGGCTGGAGCCTGGTGCAGCCTTCCAGCTTGCCAGCCCTGGTCAAACCATCTGACCCAAACCAGCATGGACAATGAATGTTAAATGACAATGATGATGATGATAAATCTACCGACAAAGCTTTTGTTGGCCTGGGGCTATAATAATAATAATAATGAAATTATTGTTTAGGTGCACTATAACTCATCAAAGGTGCATGTACAGTACATAGAATTGTATACAAATGTCAGGAAAGCGAACAGTGTATGAGTCATGATACACATGAGTGCATGCGTATGGGGCAGGGGATATCAGGTGTAGTATTGGCGAATTTCAGGAAGCATGAAGGTGACATTTGTCCAGGTGTTGCACAGTGGGACTGAACCTGAAATTACATGGTTGAAAAGTGAGCTTCTTAACCATGCAGCTAGGCTTGCATCCTATTCAACTTTATCGCACAAAATAGACTTTGCAAATGCCAAACATAATAAGGTTTAATGAAAGTAACTCAACATCAAATCATGATTTTGCAAAATGTGCTCACTTTTAGCATAGCCATCAAATGGATAGATCTTTCTGTTGTAAATATCCAAGATATAGACATCATTGTCATCAGCTTCAAGTACATCTCTCTGGTATCCATTGCCCTGGAAAATAGGAGTAACATTTTAAGGAGAGGTTTTGATGGGAAGAAAACATATGTCTTGTGAGAGAGAGAAATCCATTGAAAGTGGGGAAAAGGGGAGAAAGAAGAAGTCATTTTTACCTGATGAGCATCAAGGTCTACAATTAATATTTTTCTAATCTTATGTCTGTCTCTCATGAATTTCATTGTAAGTGTAATATCAGCATAAGCACAAAATCCACCCCCTTTCTTGGCTGAACAGTGATGGAATCCACCACCAAGATTTATTGACCAGCCACGCTTAAGAGCAAGTTCACCAGCCTGCAACAAGAGAACAGAGTCATTAGAAATTAAGACAATGATATATGTTAAAAGGAAAATGATAAAAAAATTTCTCACTGTAGTACAAGGCTAGACATTTGTAAGAGAGGGGAAGAGTCTATTAAATCGACTACATCATAAATACAAAGTTTATTGATTGTAGAGAAATAGAAGACAACTTTGGTAGGATCTGACTCAGAATGTGGAGCACTGAATTATTCTGCCACTCCATGTAATAATTATAGTGATATTGGTTTCAGATTTTGGCACAAAGTCAGCAATTTGGGGCAGAGGGGTAAGTTGATTATATCAACCCCAGGGCTCAACTGGTGCTTATTTTATCAACCTCAAACGGACAAAAGGCGAAATTGATCCCAGTGGTATTTGAACTCAGAACATGAAGTGAGAAGAAATGCCACTAAGCATTCTGTCCAGTATGTTTAATGATCTGCCAACCCATTGCTTCATAATGATATTAATAATACATTAAAGTAATGAAAAACAGAAGGGTCTATAATTGATACTCTTGCCTAGATCATATGCAAGAAATTATCAAAAAAATGTAATGACCCAAATGGGAAATCATACAAAGAGAATTAGACAACACTGCATCGTTTAAACTGAACAACTTGTTACAGTTAGAATATACATATATCTACAACCATGCAAACTAGTTACATCTATTGGGATGTGTATGTGTGTGTGTAATTTATTTAGTGATCCAGTGGTTTGTTACTCTGGAGATTCCACAGCATGCCACCACTTCCTCAAGTCAAAGTGGGTCGTGTGTGTGCGTGCACGTTTGTGTACATAAACACTACTAAATTATCAAGAAATATTAAATACAAACATTTATTAAAATGCTGTCATTGAAAACAACCAATTTACGGTTTTTCAATGAAGGAGACTCTACATGATCATTTGATCTGTTAGAAATAGCAGCCAAATCTCCCTCAAACTACATGTTAGCATCCTGTTAAGAGGCAGACACATTAGATAATGTAGTCCTAGATACTCAATGCCTGAGAGAAATATGGGACTGTCATCAGTAGAATCATAGGTCTGCTTGATCACTACTCACCTGGCACTAAGCAACAGCTCAAATATATGATTGTGCTAAGAAAAATATAAGAAAACCACAAATAAATTATTACTAAAGACTGAAAAGGTCTTTCTTTAACCCTTTAGCATTTAAACTGACAATATCTGACCTAAATATTCCACCTGTTTTATGTTCAGACCAGCCAGATCTAACCTCTCACACCAACCCAACAATATCACTTTAAAAATATACAATCACATCATTGAAACCTCAAAGCTGTGAGATATAGCATGATTATTTCAAAACAAAATGAAAAAAATAAGCATTACAAATTGATAGAATAACCTAAATGCTAAAGGGTCAACATACCGATCTCCTCTGGTTTTAACAATGTGTTTGTGTGTGAAGACATTGGGAAATGGCAAAATATGTGCAGAGGATGCAGGCAGAAACTATTATAAGTCATGTTAGAATTTGAAATATCTTAGCATAATCATCATTCAGCATCTGCTTTCTATACTGGCATAGGTTGGACGGTTTGGCAGAATCTGGCAAGCCCCAATGTCAACTTTGGTACAATTTCTATAGCTAGATGCCCTTTCTACTGCCAACCACTCCACAGTGTGTACTAGGTGCTCCTTTTGTGCCATTGGCACTAATGAGGTCACCAGGTAACTTACGAAGATTAAAAAAACTCCCTTGGTTACATGACGGAGGTGACTTTATGCCAGGTAACATTACAACCAAAATTTTAATAACATTAATACTTTACTACATACACTAACATTGTTTGTGACAGATTGAATTAAGAAATGAAACAAGCCTTTTTCAGAAAGTGTAGTATTGTTTGGGAGACTAGTTTAATTTAATTAAAAAATTACTTTCGGACCAGCTGATTTCAACATGGAAAGATCAGAAAACAAAATTAACAGCTTACCAGAATGGTGCCACCTGTCTGATATCTGAATGGCTGAAGAACATAGCGCTGTACTAAGAAGTTTGGCATAATGGCCACAGGTGGAATTTCAACAATCCTTGCAACATTTAATCCAGTCTGAAATAAATGAAAAGACATTATTAAATTTTGTTAAAATGTAAGTTCATGAGTACAACGATTGGAGAAGTTTGTCCTGATATTTACAAAAGCTTAAAAACACAATGGCTGGAAGAAATTTCAAGAAGCCATGAAAATCCCCAACAACAAATCTGTCCCTTTATTTTCCATTCACCCTCTAAGGTGAGGGAAATCTTTAGTCTTATGCATTTCAAGGAAACCCCACTAGTGATGGTACATCGTCATCATTTAAAATCTGTTTTCTATGCTGGCATGAGTTGCACAGTTTGACAGCAGATGACAAGGCCAGGAGCCACACCACATTCCATTGCATGTTTTGGCTTGGTTTCTACAGTTGGATGCCCTTCCTAATGCCAACCACTTTACAGAGTATACTAGGTGCTTTTTACATGGCATTAGCACCAGTGCTTTTTGTGTGACACCATCTCCTGTGCTCATAAAACAAAAATGTTTTTTTTAATCACTTAGTACACTGTAAAGTGACTGGCATTAGGAATGGTATCCAACCAGAGAAACTATACCAACACTGAAACACTGGAGCAAGACATAATTCTCCGACTTATTGGATTGTATCTAACTGTCCAGCCCATGCCAGCATCAAAAGTGAACATAGAAATAACGATGACAGTGACAATGATGATTGACAACATGGCTTTTTTTTTTACTTATTTTAACACAGCAGCTGAAAATATTTGTCCACTACAAGACAATTTACTGCATTAACAATGAGTGCTTGCAGAAAAAAAAGACCCCAAAAGCATTTTAATATTTTGTGAATAAAGTGAGGCAGTGAACTGGCAGAACCGTTACCATGCCATGCAAAATATTCAGTGGTATTTCATCTGTCTATATTCTGAGTTCAAATTCTGTTGAGGTTGCCTTTCATCCTTTCAGGATTGTCAAAAATAAGTACCGGTTGTGTACTGGGAGTCAATGTAATCGACTTGCCCCTCTCTTGAAATTGCTGGCCTTGTGACAAAGTTTGAAACTAATATTTTATGGTTAAAGTTCTTGCTTTTGAAATCCTCTTTATTTCACTATTTCTAGAAGACTCTTTAAAAGTCTTCCCAATTTTCGTTCTCACCCTGGTCAGATGGTCATCTAAACCCACTTTTCACATCCATCTCTCTTTATCTTTACTGTGTCTCTCAAATGAGATTTTGCACCAAATACTTCTAATAACTCTTCACCATTGGTGCAGGCATGGCTGTGTGCCTAAAAAGATCACTTTGCAACCACATGACATTTTGGGGTTCAACCCCATTGTATGCCATCTTGGGCAAGAACCTTCTACTACAACCAACCCATGGCCAACCAAAGCCTTGTGAGTGAATTTGGTAGACAGAAATTGTGTGTGTGTGTGTGTGTGTGTGTGTGTTTTGACAACCAATGTTGATTTGCTTATGTCTCAGTAACTTAGCAGTTCAATAAAAGAGATTGGTAGAATAAGTACTGTACTGTAAAAATAGTAAGTTTTGGGAGTCAGAATTTGTTTGACTAAACCCTTCAGAGGAGTGTCCCAGCTTGACCACAGTCCAATGATTGAACCAAGTGAAAGATATAGCTGCTGACCACTGGAATTTCTCTCTTGCCCAGGTTTCACCCACACAAATTCAAACTGAACATCAACTGCACCAGTTTACAGTTGATGATCAAATATTGCCAATATTTTTGCACCAACCTATTATTTTAACTTGAAAATGTCAAGGGGAAACTGAAATGTGAGTGCAGGAGGACACGGACTGATTGATATCATGGCTTTCCTATTGGGAAATGTCATGGTGTCCTTTAGGATTCAGTAAAATGTTAAGAGCTAATTCCTGTTCAAAAAATTTATTTAACAACCAGTTTGTGAAAACTGTGTGCAGGTCACTAGTGTGTGTGTGTGTCCCTGCTTATGCCCCATAACTTAGCAGTACAATAAGCAGAGATTACCAAAGAGCTGAAATAAATACTGGGGTTGATATGATCAATAAACCCTTGAAGACACTCACCCCAGAATAGTTGAAATCAGTTAAATACCAAATCACATTTCTTTCACATGGTATGTGTTACCTCTGATTTTCAAATGATGACTGACTCCCCCACCACCATCATCTAACATTCATCTTCTATGCTGGCGTGAACTGGATGGTTCAACAGGATCCAACGATCCAAGGCTTGCCTCAAGACCCAGTGCCATGGTTTCTATGGTTAGATGCCTTCCTGGCACAGGCACTAGTGAGGTTAGCAAGTAATTAGCAAGACATGATCCCTCAAACGAGTGGGGAGTGGTATTAAGGTGGGGGTGGCTTTGAAGCCAAGTGTTAAGAGTGTAAAGTATGGGAGAGAGACTGGAACATGTGTCTATCAATAAAGAGAGATGATTTATGGATATTTATATTTCTTTCACAGTCTCTGCACATTTGGTTTTCAAATGAGTCATGGTTCCTAGATACCTTCGCAACATTCGAGGCAACAATAAACAGAAAAAGACTAAAATTGTATATATATATATTTATAGAGAGAGAGAGAGAGAGATCATTAATGTGTCAATATGGGAAAGTTTTTTTTTATCTTTTACTTGTTTCACTCATTGGACTGCAGCCATGCTGGGAGACGGCCTTGAAAGGTTTAATCAAACAAATTGACTCCAGTGCATAGTTTTCAAGTCTGGAACTTATTCTATAGATTTCTTTTTACTGAACTACTACATTAAAAGGATGTAAACTAACCGACACCAGTTGTCAAGCAGTGTGAAGGTAGGGACAAACACATACATGCTCACACACACATATGCATATATACAATGAACTTCCAGACAATCTTTAGATATTAAATTCACTCATAAGGATTTGGTTGGCCTGGGACTATAGCAGAAGACACTTGCTTAGTGGGATTGAACCCATAACCACATGGTTGCTAAGCAAGCTTCTTAACCATACAGCCATTCTAGGAACAATATTTTGGAAAAATCTATATTCATTAATTTTCTACTTCTGACTTATTATGGGATTCATTGTCTGTTCAAACTAGAATTAAATAAGCTGGGTGTAAAACACAAATTTGTTTACTCTCCTTGTTTGTAGCAATAGTTAATAAAAACTGATCAATAACAACGGTTAGATCAGATAAATTGATTTCAAAAGAGATGTTAGATCAATATTTAAACCAGCATGTTATGTACTAGAAACAGAATATTTATTTAAAAGAATAGAAACTAAGTGGGTGTAGCTATGCTGAACACAAGAGTTAATATATTTACATTCATTTTCTTTACAAGTGTATGGTAATTGGGTAAAATAATAGTCTGGAAACAAAACACTGCAAATCTTCACAATGAACCTGTATTAATTATTGAATTTAATAAATCAATATGAATATAATGTATATTGATCAAGACAATATACAAGTGAAATGAATTCTAACAGCAACAAGAATAATATTTTTTTAACTTGTACCATAGCTGGTTTGTAAGAGAAGCAAGTATAGTCAATTATATCAACGATTCAAGCTACTAACTTAATCAATAGATTCAGTGAAGATCATTATGACTAAAAGAAAAACTTATAAAAGCTACTCTCGGAGTCTCTGCATAGAACTATCTTTTATTTGTTTTAACCATTGGACTGTGGCCATGCTGGGGTACAGCCTCGAAGAGTTTTAGTCAAACAAACTGGCTCCAGAATTTACTGTTTAAGTCTGGTGCTTGTTCTGTTGGTCCCTTTTGCCCAACAGCTAAGTTACATAATGTAAACAAACAATGGTTGTCAAATAGTGGGGTGGTGGTGACAAACTTAGACACAAAGACACACACACAATGGGCTTCTACACAGTTTCTATCTACCAAATTCACTCAAAAGGCCTAGAGTTATAGTAGAAGACACTTACCCAAGGTGCCATGCAATGGGATTAAACTCAAAGCCACATGGTTGCAAAGCAAGCTTCTCAATCACATAGCAATGTAAGTCTATTATATTTTTAAAAATTTTTGTTACAAAAACCCATCAGAATATTGATCCAAAGTGAAATAAAAATATGCCAATTTATTAAATCATTGTTAGAATGATTCTTATCAATAAGAGACCAATGTAAAATCAACTATACAAAACAGAGGAGACATATTTAAATTACATAAGATCTCTGGTCTATTTCTACCACAATATGCCTTTACATTGAGGTCATATGGCTCCAAAATGCAGCGATACATCACATTTTGACACAAAAAAACAAACAACAAAAAACCTCTCAGTAATTCCCATGAACTCCCAGTCTCTTTATTTGTAGACTAGGTGCTACTATTAGCACTAATTATGTTTTTTTAGTAGACACTCAATCTGTCAGCTGTATTCTGTTCGTGATTGCTTATACGGTGAGCTTAAATTCACTAGTTCATCTGCCACAGATCTCCTGGCTCTTTCTGTTTGTATTTATAGTTTCCAGTCAATAGACTGTCCATTTCCTATCCAATGTTCTTTACAAGCCAAGCAAGACTATTACTTCTTTGATGCTATTGTAGTTTGCTCTTCTCCTACTCTTGTTACTAACTAATGCTTTTGTCTCACAAACGTTTATCTTTTTGATATAAGCTATACATGAAAAAAAAACAACCATGCCGATGCTATGTACAACAGGGCATCCGTGCTGGCGTCATGACAAGGGCACCCACGCGGCGCCAAGCCGAGAGCACCCCCGCTGGTGCCATGTCAAAAGCACTTGTGCCACATCAAGAGCACCCGTGCCGGTACTAGCATGACATCAAGAGCACTAATGCTGGTGCTATGTCAAGAGCACCCATGCTGGTGCCACATTAAGAGCACCCATGCATGTCAAGGGCACCTGTGCTAGTGCCACGTCAAGAGCACCCACGCCGGTGCCACATCAAGAGCACCCATGCCAGTTCCACGTAAAAGGCACACCTGTGCCAGTGCCATGTATGAAGCAATCATGCTGGTGCCACATAAAAAGGCACTCAGCACATGCTGTAAAATGGTTGGCATTAAGAAGAGCATTCAGCCGTAGAAGTCATGCCAAAGCATACAACTGGAACCTGGGCAGCTCTCTGGCTTGTCAGCTCCTGTCAATCCATCCAACCCAGGCCAGCATGGAAAATGAATGTTAAACGATGATACACACACTTGTATATATAGGCACAGACATGGCTGTCTGGTTAGGTTTGCTTCCTAACTGTGTGGTCTTGGGTAAAAGTCTTCTACTATAGCCCTGGGCTAACCAAAGCTCTGAGTGGATCTGGTAGATAGAAACCGAATGAAGTGCATTGTGTGTGTGTCCTTGTCTTGACATCATGTGATGGTTGTAAGTGAGCATCACAAGTGAGGTTGTTTATTCCCACTTTTGCATGCAAAATATGTCTAGCTATGAAGAAACATTACATTGTAAGGAAACACAAAGGTTAGCAATAGGAAGGGCATCCAGCAATAGAATATCTACCTCAGCAAATTCTGTCTGACCTGTACAAGCATGGGGAAATCGATTTTAAATGATTAGCTTAAAATTTTCTTCTACAGATTCTTCAATGTGAACTTGGTTGATAGCACACAAAGTTCCCATGAATGTCTAATCTTGAATTCTTGTGCAACTGCTAAGAAGAATAGTAAATTCCAAACATAATTTACTCTTTACTGCCAATTCTGACTTGAGTTTAACACTTAAGTGGCCTAAACAATTTTCCTTATTTTGTTGTATCTCAGGAGGGTCAATATGCCAATAATGAATACAAACTGGCTCTGTTTCATTTCTTTTATTACTATCAGTCAATTTGTTAACATCCAATCAACAGATTGATTAATTAATTGTTTGATTAATCATTCAGTCAACCACTCAATCAGGTGGGTTTGTCAGAGTCCTTTCATCACAATTCCTGACCTCATCTCAGAATAGACAAGCAAACCTGGAATAGTGGGGGCATGTCATTGATGAGGTTGAGATTGGTAACAAAAAGACTAACAAACCTAGCTAACTGATTGGTTGGCTGAATAATTAAACAACTGATTAATCAAACAATCAATTAGTTAATAGGTTAAATGGTTAATTAGTCGATGAATAATAACAAAAGAAGTGAAACAGAACCAGTGCATGTGTTTATTATTGACATTATGACCCTCCTGAGAAGGAACAGATTTTATTGCAGCAGAAGAGTTCACATCAAGAATCTTGCAAACCAAATACAAAAATGAAAAATTTTAATGAACCATTCCTTTGAATTTCATTTGCTCATTACTGATTGAACTACTGAATAAATAAACACAAATCCAAATACCATTAACAGAAATTCAAAACTAACTACTCACATAAAACTTCTAATGTTAGAAATTTGGTTAGTATTTCCTTTTAATCACAACTTTATCTGCATGCACTTAAAAATTTCATTTGACTCAATTACACAACATATTGGTATATTTCTTGCTTAAATTACTGTGAGAGTATGTGCATCAGTATAGAAGCAGGTCAAAATAAAAAATAACACAACGCTATGCATCTTCAGGGTGCAAATCTGGGTTGCTTGTTACAGAGGTGGTAAACACTTCAGGAATTTATGTCCCTTCCTTTCTACTGCTTCCTGCCATGTTCCCTCCTCCCAAAAGAGTCTATTCTGTTACTCGCTCCACTACCATTCTCTCACAACTACAAATATGTTCCTCTTCTCTTACTTTACTCTCCACCATCACACAGCCTCTTTCAATTATAGGGACCATTTTAGGCACTTAGTCTTGTAGATTGTATGGTGACCTCACTGGTGCTGGTGTCATGTAAAAAAAAAAAAAAAAAAAAAGCAATCAGTATGCCCTGTAAAGTGGTGTTAGGAACGGCATCCAGCTGCAGAAACTAGATCAAAATAAACTGGAACACAATGCAATTCTCCACTTCATCAGGTCCTACTGGATTGTTCACCCCATGCCAGCAGAGACATTAAATGATGATGGTATTCATGATAATCTATTGACTCTAGGGAGACATCAGAGCTTTGTTTATTTCTTAATCATTTGATTACAGTGACCTTTCAAAATGCACTCCATGCAAACACAGCTCAAACACCTCATACCAAACATAGCGCTTGAAAACATCTTACAATAAGAGCACAACAGCTTAAGACACTTTCAACAACATAAAACACAGTCATTACACATATAAAGGGGACCTACTTGCAGCATTACACTATCCATACAAATAAATAATGCATAGCTTCGGACAGTACCGTCTGATTGGCACTCGTGCTGGTGGCACATAAGCACCATTCAAGTGTGGCTGATGCCAGTACTGGCCCTCGTGCTGGTGGCACATAAAAAGCACCCACTACGCTCTCGGAGTGGTTGGCGGTAGGAAGGGCATCCAGCTGTAGAAACGTTGCCAGATCGGATTGGAGCCTGGTGCAGCCTTCTGGCTTGCCAGCCCTCAGTCAAACCGTCCAACCCATGCCAGCATGGAAAGCGGATGTTAAACGACAACGATGACAACGATGATGACAGTTAGGTTGTTACACCACTAAACCATGGCAATCCAAAGTAGGCTCTTTGGAACCAGAAAGTATTATAGGTGCAGGTGTGACTGTGTGGATGAACCCATATGGCTCTGGGTTCATCTCACTGTGTGACACCTTAGGCAAGTGTCTTCTACTATAGCCTCAGGCAAACAAAGCCTTGTAAGTGGATTTGGCAGACAGGAACTGAAAGAAGCCTGTAGTGTGTTTGTGTCCCACCACCACATGGTAACTGGTGTTGGTGTGTTTACATTCCTGTAACTCAGTGGCTCAGCAGAAGAGACTGATAGAATAAGTACCAAGCTTTAAAAAAGTACTGAGGTCGATTCATTTGAGTAAAATACTTAAAGTTGGGGCCCCAGCATGGCTGCAGTCCAATGACTGAAACAAGTAAGTTGCGACTCACATTAGAATACTTCTTCCAGGAATTTAACCTTTGGAACTCTTCCCTTGCTCACATATTCTCTACAAAGTTCAAGATGAACATCAGTTGATTTGACATCATCAGTCTGGAATGGTCTGGAAAAACTGAGTGTGGTCCTTCCTATCAAAACTAAATAATAGTTTGATTTAGGCACAAAGCCAGTAATTTTGAGGGGCCAGGAGTTAGAGGATGCCATCAAACCTAGTGCTTGATAGGTATTTTTATTTTATTTTATCGATCCTGGACAAATGTAAAGTAAAGTTGACTTTGATGAGATTTGATCTTAGAATGTTAATAGTCTGAATGACTGCTACAAAGCATTTTTCGGATACTCTAACAATTATGCCAACTCAAGATCTAACCAATCACCATTTTGAGTGACTGGCAAAAACAATATTTTCATCGTTCGTTCGTTTAACATCTGCCTTCCATGCTAGCATGGGGTTGGACAATTAGACTGAGGACTGGCGAACCAGATGGCTACACCAGGCTCCAATCTGATTTGGCAGAGTTTCTACAGCTGGATGTCCTTCCTAATGCCAACCACTCCAAGAATGTAGTGGGTGCTTTTACGTGCCACCGGCACGAAGGCCAGTCAGGCGGTACTGGCAACGGCCATGCTCGAAATGGTGTATTTTACGTGCCATCTGCACAGGAGCCAGTCCAGCGGCACTGGCAACAACCTCGCTCAAATGTCTTTTTTTTCCAACGTCCACAAAATCGTAATTCATATTTTTAATTTACTGATTCCATTGAAACATACATAGACATATTAAAACAACAATAATCTATAAAGCAACAAAATATTTAACATCAGAAACTATGCATTCCTAAAAAAAATAGTCATTACAATCATTGAATAGATATGAAATGTTTTAAGTTGATGCAGCTACCTGCTTAATATTAACTTGCTGTGATGTGGAACAACCTTACTATAAAGTTTTGTCATGCATGCTATAAAGTGAGTGGAAGACAGAAAATATTGGGGGTATCAAGACATCTATTTACAGTTAATATTGAGTTGCAATTCTCCCTAAAATAACAATAAAAGCTGAAACAAAACAAATCATGCGGTTACTGAAATTTTATCAGATATTAATTAGATTTTACAATTATTTTTCATTATATTTCATTCCAAGGAGGGGCAGCAAAGATGCAGAAATAGCGGGCCAAACTACAAGCATTACAATATTGAGTTTTATCTCTCTATGACATGATTTCAGATCCCACCAAAATCAACTTTTTTTTCATCCTTTCAAGTCAATAAAATAAGAAGCAGTAATATGTTTGTTTTACATCCAGTTTTCTATGCTGGCATAGGTCATCCGAGTACTTATTTCAGGTTGTATTTTACAACCAAATTCTCTTCCTGTCATTAACTCTTACCTGTTTTATAAGTAAGGAATTTTATTCTACTACTATGAGACTAAGAACACAGAGCTACAGGATGGAATGTTCACTAAGAATGTAAATACAAGTTGTTTACTTTGGCTCAGATGATCTTGTGTGAAGGGGTGTAAAAGACAACTTTAAGCACATGCACAAGACAAAAAACTCTGTCATGTGGTTGGTGATAGAAAGGACAATCAGCCATAGAAACCAAACAAAACATGAAATGCAAGCAAGATGAGATTCTCCAACCTATCTAGGGTTGGCAGTGCACAGTACCCTTGAATACCAATCCAATTATGGTGACCCATGCAATCCATACCAGAATAGAAAGTAGATATGAAATTATGATGTCTATATCATCATCATCTCTCTCTCTCTCTCTCTCTCTCACACACACACTTCCATGCATTTTCCATCTCGCATGGAGATGAAAGATAAAACAGTTCTATATTTAAGAGATGAGGAATTATGTACATTATTTACATTTGACGGATATTTGTCCTCATCTTGTTTGTTGTTAACACAATGTTTCGGCTGATATGCCCTCCAGCCTTCATCAGGTGTCTTGGGGAAATTTCGAACCTGGGTTCTCACTCCTAAGGTATTTTTTGATGTTATTATTATTATTCAGGTCACTGCCTGGAATCGGACTCAGAATCTTGGGGTTAGTAACCCACGCTCTTAACCACTATGCCATATGCCCACGGACATATGGCTACTAACCCCAAGACTCAAGTTCGATTCCAGGCAGTGACCTGAATAATAATAACATTGAAAAATACCTTAGGAACGAGAACCTAGGTTCGAAATTTCCCCAAGACACCTGATGAAGGCTGGAGGGTATATCAGCCGAAATGTGTTAACAACAAACAAGATGAGGACAAATATCTGTCAAATGTAAATAATGAAAGATAAAGTTGAGCCTAAGTGAGGGATGAAACTAAATACCATGAGGCACAGGGTCTGTGTCTCCGCTATTTCTGTTTTTTACACTATTACCTTCTTTATTAATGGTAATAAGGTTTTTTTTAAATATTGGGTTGAAACAAAAGTTCATACCATTTTTCAATTGATGGCATTTAAAACATGTTTCTTACACGACAGAAGAATACGATATATTTTCTGAAAGGGACATTTCAATGCATTTTCCTACATAATCATTGTGTTTAGTTTACTTCTATTGCTTTTACTCTAAAAGTGAAAATGGAGGTAAATGAGATGCATTTTCATAGTTTGATGCTCTTTTATTTCCAGAAAGGAAAGAAGTGCTGTACAACAGCAAAATAGACATGTGCAGTTTATGGAGATGGTGCCATACTTGAAAGGATAGTTCATAAATGATTCACTTAGTTCAGAAGTGAAAATTTAGATATGGAAAGCTGTGAAACGTTCTGGCAGCCCTAGAGTTGTTGAGGATGGCCAAATCAGATGTTAATCATAACTAATCCAGATCACATGGAACAAGACATTGCAGAGATTCTCTACATATCTCATATGAACATTATAAAGCATTTAAAGACCCTTGGATACATGAACTGCATTTCTATCAGTGATTCTCTGTTCAAATATAACAAAAATGACCCATTTTTAAAAAGAACGATCACAGGTGATGGAAAATGAATTTTTACAACAATGCGGAAAGGAAAATGTCCTGGAGAGAATGAAATGTACTGCCTTTCATCAGTCCAAAAGCTAGTCAATCTCCAAAGAAAGGGATGCTCTCTAATTGGTGGGATTGTAAGAGCATTGTGTATCATGGGTTCCTTCCACAAAATCAAATGAATTCAGACAATTATTGTTCCCAGTTAGACTGATTAAAGGAGACAAATGTCTAGAACTGGCCAATTGGAAGGGTGTTATCTCGATTTAGAACAATGCTAGACTTCATGCTACCTAGCAAGCTTAGCAGAAATTGGCACATCTTGGCCATAATGTCCTACCACACCCAACAAACTCATCTGACCTTGCACCTTTGGATTACCATATATTTCAATCTCTACAAAATTCTCTTAAATGGGAAGAACTTCAATTCTTGGAAATACTGTAAAAACAACCTGAACCAGTTCATGACCTAAAAAAGGTGCCAAGTTCTGGGAGGAAGGGATCATGAAGTTGCCTCAAAGTTGGTAAAAGGTAGCAGAACTAAATGGGACAGATGTATTTGAATAAAGGTATGTACAAATACCTAAATACTGAAATTTACTTAGAAAATGGTTTACATTTGTTCCAACCCAATATATTAAAGGAGAATATATATGGTAGTATATGAGAGGTGCACATTTTACAAACTTAGAGGGACTGAAAATAAATTTTCCCTGGCAGGATTTGAACACAGAATGTAGAGTTGTAACTAAGTACTGTTGTGTATTTACTTAGATGTGCTACTTGACTGCTGTATAATAATAATAATGCTTTCTACTGTAGACACAAGGTCTGAAATTTTGGAGGAGGGGGCTGATCAATTGCATCAACCCCGGTACTGAACTGGTACTTAATTTATCAACCCCGAAAGGATGAAAGGCAAAATTTGGATGTAAAGGGCCAGAAGAAATGCTGCTAAGCATTTTTTCTGATACACTAATGATTCTGCCAGATAATAATAATAATAATAATAACTAATGATGATGACCATAATGATATTTATTTAAATTAATGATAATAGCAAAAAATAATTATAAGACAACATCCAAATGCTTAAAAATTCTGTCACACCATCTTTCACCAGTTTATTAACCAAAATTGATTTGAGGTTTCACAGATCGATTAAAATGCAAAAATTGATTTTTGATAGACCAATAACTAATTAAATTTCTTAATTCAAATATATTTTTAGTTGACTGTTTAATGCCGATACCCACCCACCCACCTTAAATCACTCTTTGTTCTACAATACAAATTTCTGGTTTTAAAGTGTTCTAAATTATAAACTTCCCATCAAAATTTAATGTTAATTTATGTATCAAACACCATATTAAAATATTGACAAAGTTATTTTACTAAATTCTTCATTTTCAAAATTAACCAAAACAAAGCTAGAGTATTTCAGAGATATGGTAACAAAAGGGTTCAATATATCTCTATATTCATCCAAAAACACAAGTGTTTGTATCGACACTAAATGGATAGTCAACAATGCTTTCTCTAAAATTAAAATAATTATTTTCTCTCGACATTAGAAATCAATATTGTGGTTGTTATTTAGTTCCAGACAATGTGTATCTATTATTTAATATGTCAGTATGACTTGATGGAGATTGGACGTTATTGCTAGAAGCTGCAGTGACTGTATAGAGGTTTTTTTGCTGGGTGTTAATATGGTTTTTTAAATACATATAAAACCATTGATATATGACTTATAAACACTTCAAAACTTTCATAATTGCTGTTTAATAGAGTTTTTATTACAATTAAACACTTTAAATCACTTTTTCTTTTTTGACATCAAATATTTCATATGAGAAATATTTGTTATAATAACTGCTTGGTTTTTTTTTTTTGTCTTTTGTTTTACATTTAGAATAGGCCTTCCTCCTTTCCTTTTTGTGTGTAAATGTGTGCACGTCTGTGTGTTCGTAGGCAGAAATAAACAAATTGAGGCATGAAGAGTGGACTGTTTTATTCTGGGACTCCTATCTTTGAGACATATCTGCTGCACACAGCAGATTGTCTTGAGTATCAACATTCGGGAGGACAATGCAATGTTAGAGAATTACAGAATAGCAATGAGAACCTCATGTGACTTGCTTGTGAGATCAAAGCCTATATTGTTACAGTACATCTATTACCATGGTTACACATGCAAGGAGCAGTAGGCCTACAGATATTCCATATCACAATTAATGTAAAAAAAATTAAACAAAAAAACAAGAAGGAAAATGCACTAATAGACAATGGTTTGCAAGCAGGAGCTAACTCAACCAGCCATAAACAACGGTTTGCAAGCAGGAGCTAAGTCAACCAGCCATAATACACACTCATAAATCTCTATATTTAGACTGGGAGCACTTTAGATTAGTATAACAGTAAAGGTATTTCAATTGTTTGTTGTAGCTAGTTCGTTTCATTTATGCAGTTTATAGCTTTGGGGAAGGCATGGGTGTGAGTAGGGTTGATTGCCTATCTATATTTATCTCATAATTACTTCTATTTACAGCACTTTTATTATTGTTTTACAGTCCTTTTAGCATAATAAGCATTCGGTGTTTACATACATTGTTAATATTACTGCATGTATTTGTCAGAGAGGATATTTTTACAGTTGCATATCCAACAGAGTTCTAACTACTTGATCATAAAGTAGGAAGAATACTTGTCAACAGTTAGACAAACTTGAATCAAAACGAAATGTAATACCTTTATCTTGGAGCAGTACACATTGGCTCTGTGTAGGGTTTAAACTCATGACTGTATCATAGCCATAGCGCTGATACACACAAGCACTCACTAATGGAACTGCAGGAGAATACAGTAACAGTTAACTGGTCCTCCGTTGGTTACAACAATAAGGGTTCCAGTTGATCCAATCAACAAAACAGCCTGCTCGTGAAATTAACACGCAAGTGGCCGAGTACTCCACAGACATGCACACCCTTAACGTAGTTCTCAGGGAGTTTCAGCATGACAAGGAATGTGGCATGGCTGGCCCATTGAACTACAGATACTACTCGTTTTTGCCATCAACTATACTCTTTTGCTCTTCTACTCTTTTACTTGTTTCAGTCATTTGACTGCGGCCATGCTGGAGCACCGCCTTTAGTCAAGCAAATCGACCCTAGGACTTATTCTTTGTAAGCCTAGTACTTATTCTATCGGTCTCTTTTGCCGAACTGCTAAGTTACTGGGACGTAAACACACCACCATTGGTTGTCAAGCGATGTTCGGGGGACAAACACAGACACACAAACATATACACACACACACACATATATATACACATATACGACGGGCTTCTTTCAGTTTCCATCTACCAAATCCACTCACAAGGCTTTGGTCGACCTGAGGCTATAGTAGAAGACACTTGTCCAAGGTGCCACGCAGCAGGAATGAACCTGGAACCATGTGGTTGGTAAGCAAGCTACTTACCACACAGCCAGGTGGAGAATTTCTATGACTTTGCCATCCCCAGTCTTGCAGGAATTAAATAAAAATAGTAGATAGTACTGTCTAAATGGTATAATTTCTTTCTTTAGTGATCAACTCCCTAAATTTGAATATTTCTGAGAGATATCGTGTGAGCACAAGGAGGATATACCATAGCCCCTCATCATCATCTTACTACTTCCTTAAACAAATTGTTACTGTACTGCTTAGATCTCGTGTGTCAAGGCCTAATCTCTTACCAACATGATCAAGCCAGGAGGAATGTTTATAGCTAGAAATGAAACTAATTCATGTTAATTCAAAATTAACTGATCCACAGTGGACTTTATAGCTAATTAAATGCCTTGCTTCTTTTTAAGATAAAAACCATATCTGAGGACGACTGTCTTAGTTATCAATTCAGGATAAATTAAATTATTGTAACCTAAACAGTCAACTACTTAGTTAGTTCCTATAAAAAAGGTTTAGTGTGCAAATGATTTGCTACTTCTTAAACAACAATATTTAAATTTCAAATATTAATCATAAATGAAACAATGGCTGGTAATAACGAGTAAACTGAAACTTAAACCATAAATTTAATGCTTGAGACTTAATTACAAATTTAGTTTTACATTGGAGAAAATGCAAAAGATTTTTTAAATTAGTTGCATTTTTATAATAGAATCAAATCATCTATGTGTAGGAATAATTCTGTTTGTATACAACTAATATAGATATCAGTTGAATCGAAAAATGAATTTGCATAAAAAAAATTACCAAAATGAATATAATTTTGAATACTTATTTTAAAGTACTCGACTATAGCTTAAATTGCTGAAATCTAATGACAAAAATGGTGTGACAGAACAGCTACAAAACAAAAGGTTGTCCCACCTCAATAAGTCCTTCCAAAATGGTGTGAAGCTGTGGGGAAGATGCAGGGAAGAAATGTTATTAGGATGGTGGTTTTAAAGAACCTACTAAAAAGCAGAGTTGGTTAAAATTCAATGCCAATAATTTATACTGGTAACTGATTAGAGCTAATATTGAAAAAATATCAAATAGTACAAAAAAATTTTTTTAATTAAATAATAAAATGTAAAGTAAGTCGTTAAAGTATGCAATATGAACAAGGAAACAAATACACTAAAACATTGGGTAATGAATTAAATATGAAAAGTAAAAACCCAGTGTTTTATTTTAATTTATAGTATAGACATGTAAATATCAGTTTCAAATTTTGGCACAAGGCCAGCAATTTTGAGGGAGGGGCTAAGTCGATTACATCAACCCCAGTGCACAACTGGTACTTATTTTATCGACCCCAAAAGGATGAAAGGCAAAGTTGACCTTGGTGTTATTTGAACCCAGAACATAAAGACGGATGAAATGCCGCTAAGCATTTTGCCCAGCACAATAACGATTCTGCCAGTTCGCCGCATTAAACAGACATGAAAATATTAAAATATATTTCAATTCAAGTGTTAAACTAACATTTAAAAACAAACAGTTAAAATGGATTATATAAGCTTCTAAATAAATCAATCAGGGAAATTTAAAATTAAATTGAGTAAACTTGAATTTACAAAAAACCCTATTTAACAATATAAGTATTATTTGTTTTTCTGCCAAGTTGTTTTCATCATAAATGAAAACAGTGAGAGGCAAAAAAGAATTTAATTAAATGTTTTTCAAAAATTTAAATTATAATCAATAAAACATTCTAGCCTTTTATCAAACTTTGATTGATGTTTTCCCATTTTAGTTTCCTCCCACCTGACAACATACTACTTTATAAAAATCAGTCGACTGATCTTAACAATTAAAAGTTTCAAATCAGTGAAAAACAAAATTGCAACAACCACGAATTTAAATTCCCATTTATAGTCAGCTAATTTTTTTTTTTTTTAGCTCAGTGTTTTTAACTTAATATATTTTAGCTTAATATATCTATTATATTGGCCCAATCTACTTTATTTTAGCATTTGACTATTTTAGATCATAATTCTTAGAAGTAAAAGGAAAGTAAAATTAGAAACTAGTGATCAGAAGATATACTAGAAACTATATGAACTTCGAATATTAATATTTATACATAATTTAAATTCACTGAATAATGAAAGCATTATTGGCACTGAATATTAGCACATTATACAGCAATCTAGTGAGTACTGAAGTAACTAAAGTACATATTCAATAAGCTAGGTACAACTTACATGCATATTTCAACATTGGCAATACACATGCAGGTTTTTAAATTAAAGTACAGTCTAGTTAGTCTAAGGTCAAAGTGTGGATTAAGTACAAGGGCTTTAGTTCAAATAATTTACAAAAAAAAACAAAGTATCAAGTTATTGCTATGTGCATGTGTTTATTAAAATAAACACACACACACACATACATACATACATTTCATTTCAACAAAAAAAGATTAAATTAAAATAAAAATAAATTTAAAATCAAATAAAACTCAAAGTGAACGAGAACATAATCTAAATCTCATAACTTGAAATACCTTTAAAGACTTGAGATATTTCTGTGGGTGGATTACCAATAAATCATCTTCTGAAGCTTCTACTGGTTCCACAGTGGTGTCATCTTGAAGGAACTTTTCATCTAGAAAATAACATTAAATCATTTTGATTGAATAGTAAGTAAAACAACTGACAAATTGTATAATAGCATTAATTGGACATTTTCTTCATGTTGGGATAAATCTGATAGTAATCTTTGTAAATAGAAAACCACCATTGTCATAAACAAAAATAAATGTCCAGATTTTCAGTTCAAACTCTCATACAGCTGAATTGATTTAACTAGGACAAACAGAAGTACCAATTTGCTACTTGGCTGTGAACTCCTCCATAACAGCTCGAATGACTGATGCGAAGAGAAGTGGGCTGAAAAATAAGGTGACACCAGTGTCTGCCATGACAACAGCAACAACCGCAGCAAAAAAAAATAACAACTGGAAATGACATTAGTTCTCTTCCACTATGTTTGGCGGGTTAACATTTTGGGGTATAGACTGTGAGACTAACACCTTACTTTTAAACATCGATACACACACACACACTCACACACACACAAAACTACTCGTTTAAACAAAGATGCATGCATGTATACACATAAATATGCACCTTAAAAGATACATTCTTATATATAT
>NC_068984.1:11535340-11535835 GCF_001194135.2 Octopus bimaculoides
AAAAGACACCATTTTGAGTGTGACCATTGCCAGTACTGCCTGACTGGCCCTCGTGCCGGTGACACGTAAAAGCACCCACTACACTCTCGGAGTGGTTGGCGTTAGGAAGGGCATCCAGCTGTAGAAACTCTGCCAAATCAGATTGGAGCCTGGTGTTGCCATCCGGTTTCACCAGTCCTCAGTCAAATCATCCAACCCATGCCAGCATGGAAAGCGGACGTTAAACGATGATGATGATGATGGGTCTTCTTCTCAAGCACGACATAATGCCAAAGGTCTTGGTCATTGCCTCCATGAGGCCCAACACTCAAAAGGAAGTCAGCCACTTTGCCTCCGTGAGTCCCAACATTCAAATGTATTCTACTAAAGCCATGGGCTGGCCAATGCCTTATGAGTGGATTTGGTAAATAGCAACTGAAGAGAACCATTGTGTATGTGTGCGTGAGCATGAGTGTGTGTGTGTGTGTGTATGATGATATACGTGTGTTCATGTGT
>NC_068984.1:11535874-11536692 GCF_001194135.2 Octopus bimaculoides
TATATATATATATATATATTTATATATATATATTTATATCTCTTTGTAATGACATCACAATAGTTGTATATGATCGTTACTGAACTCAGAATGTAAAAACAGATGAAATGCCATCAAGTATTTTGCCTAGTGTGCTAAATGATTCTGCCAGCTCACTGCTTTATTGAGCTTACATTAGTTAGAAATGAAGCATGAATGCATCAGAAAACTTTCAAGAAAAAAATCTAATTACTACAGGAATTATGGCTTCAAAACAGGACATTTATCTTTGAAGTCTGTTACCCAATGAAATATTAAATATTGGTCGCAAATTTCAGGGAGAGGGTAGGGGCTAAGTTGATTATCTCAACCTCACTGCACAACGGCACCTATTTTATTGACCCCCAAAAGGATGAAATTTGAAGTTGACCATGGCAGAATTTGAACTCAGAATGTAGAGACAAACAAAATGTCACTAAGCATTTTGCCCAGCGTGCTAACGATTCTGCCAGATTGCCACCTTAACGAAGCATTAAATATTAACAGATATTTCGTGTATAAAAAGGGATTTTATGAGACTCGAACTACTGAATTAATTACTTGGAAACTTTTGTAATAAAATCTAACAATTCTAATGTGAAGGCACACAGCTTAATGGTTAGGGTGTTGCAACCATGATCACAAGATCATGGTTGCAATTCTGACACTAAGCAGTGCACTGTGTTCTTGAGCAAAACACTTCATTTCACATTGTTCCAGTCCATTCAGCTGTAAACAACTTCCAACAATAGCTAGGAAGTTAACTCTGTGATGGAGTGGTGTTCCATCCATGGTGGGGG
>NC_068984.1:11536722-11562679 GCF_001194135.2 Octopus bimaculoides
GGGGGGGGGGGGGGGGGGCAGTCATTTAATATGAAACTGCCCTGGCCTTTTGAGTTTCTAGGGTTCATGAGAGACCGAAAAATAGAATCCTAAAATTATAGATTTTAACGAAAGGAAATTAACATAAAACATTTTTTGTTTGTTATACTTGGGGATGGTAGTTTGTTTCCTCTTCTCTCTTATCTTACACAAACAACAGATATTCATTGAAAAGGTCACAGAATGTGTAATGAAAGAACTCTAATAAATAAACTAAAAATAATAATAAAGCTGAAGTGAAGATCAAATAAACAGTGCATGTGTTTGTTGAAAAAAATGAGCATTCACAAATAAAACAATACCTATTTTGACATGATCTCACATCAAGAACCTCCCAAAACAAATACATAAGCATGGTTATTTTGTTTATTTTTACTTTGACTGGAATACTTTTTTTTTTAAAACTTGCTTAGAAAAAAAATTTAGAATAAAAAATGATTTTAGATACGATTTAAGAAATAAAAATATAACATTTGCTAAGTTTTAATTTTACAAACTTACCTTTGAGAAATTTGTGTATTTTACCCCATTTTCCAGCATCGAAAGGGTGTAATTTTTCAAAGTACATAAAGCTGATGTTGTAATGAGATGAGTATATGATAGGCCATTTGTAATCAGGAATCTCAATAAATAATTTGGAATTATTGATTCGACTTGAAGAAGAATAGAAAATAGAAAAAGAGTTTAACAATTTTAACATTACATATATATTTATGTAATTTTAACATTATATAAATATTAACATTATATAATTATATCTTGAAGAATTTTTAGCCTTGTACTTTTTTTTTTTTAAAGCCTGGTACTTATTCTATTGATCCCTTTTGCTGAGCTGCTAAGTTATGGGGGACAAACACACCAACACCAATTGTTAAGTGGTGGTGGGGAACTAATACAGACACACACATATACAACGGGCTTAATTCAATTTCCATCAACCAAATCTACTCACAAGGTTTTGGTCGGCCCGAGGCTATATTAGAAGCCACTTGCCCAAGCTGCCATGGAGTGGGACTGAACCCAGAAGGGAAGCAAGCTTCTTACCACACAGCTACACCTGTGCCATGTAAAAAAGCACTCAGTCCACTCTGTGGAGTGGTTGGTGTTAGGAAGGGCATCCAGCTGTAAAAACCCTGCCAAAACAGTCACAGAAGTCTGGTACAGGCTTCTGCCTGGCGACACAGGTCACAGTTTTTAAAAGAGGCCACTTACCATAATCTTTTATTCTTTTACTTGTTTCAGTCATTTGACTGCGGCTATGCTGGGGCACTGTCTTAAAGGGTTCTAGTTGAAGAAATCGACCCCAGGACATATTCTTTGTAAGACTAGCATTTATTTTATTGGTCTCTTTTGCCGAACTATTAAGTTACGGGGGAAATAAAAACACCAGCATTGGTAGTCAAGCAGTGGCGGGAGGGGGTAAAAAAACACAGACACACATATATATGACAAGCTTCTTTCAGTTTCTGTCTAACAAATCCACTCACAAGGCTTTGGTTGGACCAAGGTTATAGTAGAAGGCATTTGCCCAAGATACAATGCAGTGGGACTGAACCTTGAACCATGTGGTCAGGAAGCTGTACTGATACAGGAGGATAGACAAATGGTATTAAAGAAAAGTGAGAGTACAGGAATAACTCTTGACATGGAGAAGTGTGACTTTCAAAAAGAGAAGGTAAATTCCTGGATCACATAATTTTGGATAGGGAACCCAAATAAACCTGCAACATTAAAGAAATTCAGTCGTCCACTAATGTCATGCAGCTTTCCAAGAATAGTAAAGCGGGTAGGAAAGTTCATTCTTCAGCAGAAAAAAAAAAAAATCTTGCTACCTAAGAAGAATCACCAGGCTAAGTCTTTAATAGTCTGATAGAGGAGCTGTGGGACACACCCGTGTCAGCTCTGTATAGTCCTGTATGATGCTAAACTGTTGGCAGAAGCATCTAGTTTCTGAATGGGAACCAATCTACCTGAGAAATGGAACAAAGAATGGAGGTCTATTATCTAGGCTTTTATGATATCTCTCACCACTTGAGCAAAAGTATGACCTCAATACAATGCTTGTGAAGGAGCATTAAAACTATAATGAGCATGCTTTCCTAACACTACACGACAGGCTTTTCTTAAAGAACATGAAGCTGGCCAATCCCTCAGCCTTAAGGAATGATGTCCTCAAACTTCCTGAAGGTTACTGGAGAGTGTGAGGAAGAATGTGTAGTGGGTAGGCCTGAAGCAACAGCTAAACAAGTTGGTGCTAAACTGTAGACCTTTTATAAAAGAATGTACAAACCATGGGAGCTGCTCATCAAGACAGATTTTGGCAGAAATTAGGGGTGGACAATTACTTGGGATACAAGGTGTGATATCAGGCCAAAACAGACTTTTAGAATGAGAACTGACAGACAACTAAATACACTAGACCAGGGGTTCCAAACTGGGGTAACTGCTCTCCCAGAGTGTGCGAGATGGCATTTCAGCGAGGGAAGGTATATCATCATCATTTAATGTCCGCTTTCCATGCTAGCATGGGTTGGACGATTTGACTGAGGACTGGTGAACCAGAAGGCTGCACCAGGCTCCAATTTGATCTGGTAGAGTTTCTACAGCTGGATGCCCTTCTTAACGCCAACCACTTTGAGAGTGTAGTGGGTGCTTTTATGTGCCACCGGCACGAAGGCCAGTCAGGAGGTACTGGCAACGGCCACGCTCGAAATGGTGTATTTTACGTGCCACCTGTACAAGGGCCAGTCCAGCAGAACTGGCAACGAACTCACTCGAATGTCTTTTCACATGCCACTAGCACAAGGTGCCAGGAAGGCGACGTTGGTAACGGTCATGATCAAATGGTGCTATTTACGTGCCACCGGCACAAAAGCCAGAAAGCTGGTGCTCTGGTAACGATCACGCTCGGACGGTGCTCTTAGTGATTTACTGGTGCTGGTGCCATCACGATTTCGCTTTCGCTTGTTAAAATCAGGGAATAAAATTAACTCTTAAAAATAGAATATCTTGATCACTGTTTACTGAAAATGTCTTATATTGGTCGATTTGAGAGATGAAATTTGTTTCTGACCATACTGTTTCCAAGAAAACATTTATGGTTAAGTCCTTTTCGATGCCTACGTGGACCAAACTAAATTCGACGAGGCATTAATTTATAAACCTAAAGTAAACCAAGAAATAACGCCATATTTTTATTCGTCCGAAAAGAAAAGATGTGATGTAATGTTTATTTGCGTGCTCGTAAATATATAGATCTATATCATCCCGTACACTGTGTAATGTGGTTGGCGTTAGGAAGAGCATCCAGCAGTAGAAACCATATCAAAGTAGACGTTGGAACACGACGCAATCTTCATTCATTGGATCCTGTCGAACCACTCCAGCCATGCCAGTAAGAAAGACAGACTTAAATGATAATGATGACGACGACGACGACAACCGTGATCATCATAACGATGATGATGCTGATGATGAAGACGCATTATGGGATGGAAGCCATCTTGAGCAATGTTTTGCTCAAGGATGGAATAGATAAAAGATTCAAAAGAAATGACACGGAGAAGTTATTACCCACGTGTTTCGATTAGATACGCAAAAACACAACAACCACCACCTCCACCATCAGCAGTGTTGCAATAAATAGCTGCTGCCACTCGATAATAACAGTTTTTGGGGGTGTCAGTAAAGCAATGGAATGACAGGTTAGGCAGAGACAAAATTAGAGACGAATACTGACGGAAGAAAGTAGCAGGTGTGTCTTATTAAGTAAAATAAAAATATTCTATGCGGTTTTTAAATAACAAACTGAATGGCAGTAACATTCGGAATATATAATTTATATTATCGATAACCTAATTAAGGACAAATTGTGGAACTATTTTAATTATGGAAACAGCAGTGGTTACTCATTTACAAAGAAATTATCGTTAGCATTGTGAATTTTTAGACATCAAAGAAATTTTGTAATAAACAGGTATTAAGAGTTGGTGCTAATTATAGGGAGAAAAGTCTTTTGTTCAAGAGACTAATAAATATAAACGATAAAACCACCAATTGTATTTTTGGCTCCAGTTAAATATTGGTGGGTCTTGTATTAAAAAGGCGACAGTAGTAGGTCACAAATAGAAAAGAAAATAAATCAGTATATTTCAAACAAATTGCTCTAAGGCAGAAAAATATCTAGAGCGTATAATATTGTTACACATTTCATAAAAGCTTGCCCTAAATAAGAAAATTGCGTCAACAAAGCGGTTAGAGAGATCGTATTTAGAAGCATTCGCAGATCTTATATCAGGAATCAGGAAGAGTTGGTTAATTCTTCGTCAACATGTGTTCTAAATGTCCAGTTACGATTATTATATTAAGCGATGACTACGTAAAATAAGTGTAGGTGTTCTGTTCTGGGTCCATAGAGATGTTTATTGGTGGGGTAAATTGTCAAAGCAAAACAACTACAGGTGGTTGTTACATGTGAGAGAGAGAGAGAACGATAGTTTTACAGACATAATGACAGAATTATGGATACGTAAATGATGCGAATAATTCGATACAGTTTCGTTGCTGATTGCATAAATTTACATGAATCACAGATTAGGAAAAATATCTGCAAATGTAAAAAAAAAATTAATTATTGTCTGAGCTTTGAAATTGTTTGGACTCCTAAACATAAACATGGGTATGTAGCAGAAAAACTACATGTTAACAGCTTAACACTGTAGTTCAACTGATGGGAGGAACATTTATGTCAAAAACTAAATGAATTGTGTAATTAAAATGACGGAGGAAATAATAAAGACCATAAATATATTGGTTAATATATTTACCGTTGTGTTTCATCGTTTTCCTCCATGGTGGTATGAGACAAACGCTGGGTCTAAGCCAGGCCTTGTTATCTCCCCTGCAGGGTAGCAAGATTTATTTTTTTTCTTATTCAACATATTTGTAATAATTTGCATTAATATAAGCATAACAATTATTAGCTTTTTTGATTATTTATATTTTTAATTAAATATTTAATTGCGCTCTTGCTATTATCGTTTAAAACAACTATCTTGTTTAGAGCAGACTATTTAACCGCTGAACTAATCATTCTCTGAAACTGGTTGAATACCTACCAAATTAAACAACAAATCAAGCAAAATAGGTTTTACTCATTATCGGTAACTTCATTTATTTTCTTAATTGCAAGAATAAAACCAATAATTTACCCAGTCCCTGAAAAATTCATCTCATTTCGAAGGAGATGGTACTATCTTAGAAGAATTCATGAAGAGAATAGTATCAGAGCAAAGATAAGTAGTGAAAAAATAAGCAAAAAGGTGGTAAGATTGCTTCCAGCCATGACATCCTCTGAATAGTTAAGATGCATGGTCTAATGATTAGGGAACCAAGTTCACAATCATAAGATTGTGGCTTCAATTCTTGGGCAGAGCAGTATGTTGTGTCCTTGGACAAGGCACTTCAATTCATATTACTCAAAGCTACTCAGCTCTTGACTCAAAATAGGGGAGGTTATGAGGATGTCTCTGTCAGTTCATGATGACAAGAGGCCTAAAATAACTAAAAAAAAGTTATCTTTGCTTCCAAGTGACAGCCATAGTAGTTGTAGTACAGGTATGCAATCCAAAATTCTAAAAAAAAACCCAAAACTGAAAGTTTTTTCATAAAGATTGTCTACAAACCAAACTTTGATGTGCAGAGAATGTTTGGTGTGAAACATGACCAGATGCAACCCACACAACATGTTTGGAACCAAATATCATTCAATGCCACCACACATTTGGTGCTAAACATATCTAAATGTAACCTATTCTTAACCTGTGCCAGTTGTGCCTCAGTGCTCCTCCCCAGTCAGATGTGCCTCTGCTGCTTGCTGATATTACAGAAGATTATGGTGTGGATATTACCACAGGATATGACATAATAAAACATTGAGATAAGCTGTTGATGTTTTACTATGATAGGGATGACTGGCTGGAAGCGATCCTACCACATTTTGCTTATTTTTTCACTGCTTATCTTTGCTCTGATACTATTCTCTTCATGAATTCTTCTAAGATGATATCATTTCTTTCGAAATGAGATGAACTTTTCAGGGACTGGGTAAATTATTGGTTTTATTCTTGTAATTAAGAAAATAAATAGTGTTATCGATAATGGGGTTGACTTGAACTATTCATGGGAACCGCAATTTATAGTCAACGATATATACTGTATTGTGATTTTCAAAATCTGAAAAATTCCATATTTCAAAACATGCCTGGAATCAAGGGTTTCAGATAAGAGATTGTGTACTTGTTGTTGTTGCTGTGGTGGTGGTGGTGGAGGCGGCGGCAGCGGTGGCAGCAGCAACAGCAGCAGTAGTAGTAGTAGTAGTGGTAGCGGTGGTGGTGGTGGTGGTAGTAGTAGTAGTAGTAGTAGTAGTAGTGGCCATAACTATATTATTTCATGTATCCTTCCTTGTTTAAGATGGTGGGGTGTAATTTCTCAGGTATCCCTAACAGGCTGAGTGACTATGTGGGAACTCTCTCAGTGGATCATTGCTGCATCTGGAAAAATTGGTGGCATTTGCAATAAGGAGTACTTGTGATTGACTTTGGTAAACAGAAACTGAAAAAAGCCCATTATATATATATACCAGTGGGACCCATGGACATTCCACAGAACAAAAAAGATGAAGAGAAGCTATTTAAGAAAGGATGATTTGCATTTTTATTTTTATTTTGTTAAGTATTTTACTTCCAGTCATAATAACATATTTTAAAATTTCCCTCTACTAAGCACTATATTTCTCTCTTTCTCTTCGCCTCTCACTTCCAATGAGGCCCAACACTCAAAAGGAGGTTTTCACATGCCACTTTGCCTCCATGTGGCCTAATGCTTGAAAGGTGCTTTTTATGAGCCACCAGCATGGCTGCCAGTTATGTGCCATCAGTATCAGCGACAACTATGATTTCACTTGGCTTGATGGGTCTTCTTAATGCATAGCATATCACCAAACGTCCTGGTCACTAGTCATTGCCTCTGAGGCCCCCCCCCGTCTCATGTCTACTTCCTGGGTCTACTTCTACCACAAGTTCCCTCCACAATTAGAGATGAGCACTTCTTTACACAGCTGTCGTCATCCATACACAACATGTGACCACACCAGCACAGTCGTCTCTCTTGCACACCACTTCTGATACCTCTTATGCCCAACTTTTCTCTCAAGATACTTACAATCTGTTGAACATGCATACTGACATTGCACAACCAGTGAAGCATACTGGTTTCATTTCTTTCAAGCCAATGCACGCCCTCAGCTGTCACAGCCCATGTTTCACTGCCATGTAGCATAGCTGCTTACACACAGGCATCATACAATCTGCCTTTCACTCAGACAGAGAAGCCCTTTGTTGCAAGAAGAGGTAGGAGTTCTTTGAACTTTGCCCAGCCTATTCTTATTCTTACAGCTACGCTCTCAGAGCATCCATCTCTTCTACTAACTTGGTCACCTAGATAACGGAAGTTATCTACTACTTCTAGCTTATTCTCCTGGAAGTTGATGGAGTTTATTTTCTGTGCAATTTCAGTGTTTATTGTACTCATGCATCTTCCACACACAAAAGCAATTTTCTGTTAACCTTCTTGATATTGCTGCATCTCTTATATGTCCATAGCTTACACTGGGTACATCTTATGGAATTTCTACCTACTCCTTTTCTACAGATTGAGTAGGGCCATCTACCTGAAATTGGTAATTGGTCTGCCTTCCTACTTACTAAGACTTTGGTCTTTGCTAGGTTAACTCCAAGGTCCTTCGATTCTAGACCTTGCTTCCATACCTGAAACTTCTCTAGTGATTCAGCTATAAGAACGAGGTCGTCAGCATAGAGGAGCTCCTAGGGATAGCCTGTCTTAAATTCCTCTGTTATTGCTTGGAGGACTATGATGAACAAAAGGGGGCTGTAGAAAATTTACCTCAACAAATTGTACCTGACCCATGCAAATATGAAAAAAATGGATATTAAGACACTGATGATGATCACATCACAAATGGAGAAATCATGGAAAATTCTGGGTTGCGTTAGCTACGGAATATCCCTAACAGTAAGACAGGGGAAGATGTTTGGTTATGTATTATACATGTCTGTGAAAAGACAAGTGAGAGCCTCTTGTAATTAGAAACCAAGCAGTTGTGGGGGTGCACAGGAGGTAAGGCAGCTCAGTCAAGACCTAGTTAAAGATTGTGAAGGAAGATCTAGCAGATAAGGGCCTGAGAGCAGGCTCATGAGTGAGTGGAGATCTCAGCCTGATGCTCCAGGGTATATAAGAGCTACTGAGTGTCGGTTATGACAAAGGTTCCAGTTGATCCGATCAACAGAACAACCTGCTCATGAAATAAATATGTTGAGCACTCAACAAACACACGTACCCTTAATGTAGTTCTCAAGAAGATTCAGCACAAGGCTGGTCCTTTGAAATATAGATACAACTCATTTTTGCCAGCTGAATGGACTGAAGCAACATGAAACAAAGTGTCTTATTCAAGGACACACTGCTCCACTGGTTATTGAACTCATGACCTTACAATCATGAGCCGAATCCCCTAACCACTAAGCCACACACACCACATATTAGAGCTTCTGTAAAGAGAAAGCAAAATGGGTTCTTGTTTTAATGCAATTTTGATAATGTTAAGAATATATGTTTGTGGATGGTGAGGAGAAATCTGTTAATTTAGGAATGGAAAGTGGGTTGTGATGCAATTTCAAAACATTCTGTTGGAACAATTCTTTATTAATAGAAATAATACATTTCTAAATCTCTCAGAGAGATTTATGCAGTAGTGATACGATAAAGTAATTGTATGCAGTCAACTTAATGTGACAGTCCCATGAAGGGAATAATACTACTGCTATTTAGCCCTAGGAAGCAGCACCACTTCCTGTCGACCTTGACACATTTCCTGTGTCCTTATGTTTACAAGGGGGAGACAAACACCTCCACCCAGCTAAGCCTGCATCCAGAGACATGTTTCTGAGTCTTTGCTCGTCATCAGTCTGGAGTAGCATGGCCTGCTAGTTGGAGATGCATGTCAAGCTCTTGTAAACATATAATAATTCTAGTAAAATACATAAGGACACAGGAAATGTTTCAAGGCCGACAGGAAGTGGTGCTGCTTCCTAGGGCTAAATAGCAGTAGTATTATTCCATTTATGGGACTGTCACATTAAGTTGGCAGCATACAAATTCTTTATTAGTTTAGCTTTAATAAAGTGTGTATTTGGGGAAGAGAGAAATAAATTTTAAAAAAAACAACACAAGTAAAATTTAATTCTTTTTAATGAAGTGACATTTTTACAATCATCAAAAATATTCAACCATATTATATTGGTTGTAAAAGTTAATATCACATTAATTTCAACAATGAAATTCAAGTTCTGTTTTGTTAACAGTGTGTGAGTGAGTGAGTGAGTGAATGTGTGTGTGTAAGAGAGAGAGAGACAGAGACAGAGAGAGTAGAGGAAGAATGACAATAAGAAAGAGAAGGGAAGAAAAAAAAAACAAAGTGGAAGAGAGAAAGGAAACAGAGTGAGTGAGTGAGGGAGAGGAAAAAAAAGGGAAAATCAGTTTGGTGAGAAGAAAAATTTGGAAATTTTCTACAAAATTAATTTTCAACTGCATAAAAATAAATAAATAAATATATGATAAAGTGGACAAAATAGATATGCAAGCTTTTAAAGAATATTTAAAGAAGTGTAAGGAAATGCTAGTCATTTTTGGCAGCAGAATGATTAGTTTTGGGAGTAAGAAGAATGAAAATCTATTGATACAGATGTGAGTTTGATTTAGTTTTTGTGTGCAGTTTTTAATACAACATAAAATGTAGTTTTGACATGTCTACACAATATATTAGTAAGCTAATATCAAAGATGGTTGCTTGAGACAGCTGACAACTGTTGCTTGTAATGTCTTCTTCACTTCTGACTTTCAACTCTGGTTTTTTTTTTTTTTTGCCTTACAAGACCTATCTTTGATTAAAGCTTGGTGCCTGGAGTTGTGGAATTCATAGGTGTTATTGCCAGGAATGTGGTTCCAAAGACATGGCAGTCCCAATGTTAAGAATATCAAAGTAGTTGTTATGATGTGAGAAACAGCGTTTGACAGCTGTCCTTTGAATCTTGTGTAACATAAACAAATCTTCCCTGCCATATTTAACATTATATCAGTTATACAATGTGCCAAGGTAGAGAAACTCAGGTTTTCCTGTCATTTACTGTGTTTGTGTAGACACACATACACACACAAAAAAAAATTTGATTTACATAAAGATTTATATGAGAAACTTAAAAAAGAGGCAATGGACACAGCATTAACATAATGGAAATAAGTAAAGTTACGAATATACGTAATATTGGTACATATTGATGATAAAGATAAAAATAATAGATTGACTGAGATATTGAAACAAAATGAAATGTTAGAAACAATCTGGAAGTCTATCTATATTCATCCATATCCAAACTAATAGTGCTGCATGAGTGATCTAGTTCACATGTAAATATATAAGTTACAACATTGTAAGATAATCAATATTTTTTATTAATCTCACTGACAAACAGAACTCATTGCTTTACTCTTTGCAATCAGAGAATACCAGTCAATGAATGATTGTCTCCATTGTTTCAGATTGGTCAGAAATGTATTTTAAATGTTACCTTTTCTTCCATAACAGCAAAAGAAAAACAGCTAGAATTGGGTATCAAGACCTGGACACAGATTCAGCTTACCAGAAGCTTTCTTTCTACCCTTTACTGATTGCCTCCAAATAAGTAATCAACTTAACCTTAGATCTTTGTTTTCGTTTTTATTGTTGACAATATTTAGATAGAAAGCATGCATTTTAAAGATATAGCAAAAATCTAACAACTTGTCTTCTTCAAATCATTAGACCATGATAAATTGTCATTTACAGACAAGCTGATAATCACTCGAGTCATTAAAACATATTTTGTGGCACATTAAATTCGCTTCCATAATCAGATTTTAATTTTTTTCTTACTAAGCACAAGGCCAGTTTTAGCAGAAGTGGGACACCTTTAAATCAACCCCAGTATACAAGCAGTATTATCTTTTTTTGATGTATTAAAGACAAAGTTGACTGCATAAAATCAAACCCTGAACAGTTGACATAATGAATCAATTCCAGTGAAGTCTTCTGCTCAAGATTTGACTGAATTAGTCATCTTCATAACCATCTTATTATCAAATAATTGATAAGAGAACACTGAAATATGAATACCTTTTTTTCTTCAGTCATAAAATGTTTTGACATTTTACAAGAGGAGTTTGAAGAACAATTTCTGTTTTATAACAGCAGATTATAAAAAATATAAAGGACAAACATAAACTCTTGTTTTATTGGAAGTTTTAAATTGAAGCCAAGTATATTTGGAGAAGGTTTTGTCCCAACAAGTTTATCTGCTTTTTACTTGTTTGATCACAATTTCCTTGGTCACTCATCAAAAGAGTTTATTTGATGAGTTTTACCCACTTTAGACAATAAATTTCAAATGATGCCTCTGTAATATTCATTTAAATTATGCAATGAAATTCATTGATTCTGTTTCTGATAAAGAAAAGAAAAAAAATATAAAATTAAATTTTTTTTTTTTTTACAGATATCATTCTAAATAAGAATTATTTTCCAATTTGATATCATGACTCCTTACATAGATGTCTATCAAACATCTCTTTCAACAAATTCAAACTACGGGCATATTGCATTTCGTTTCGGCGGGATGATTCTTTCCATCTGTGTAGAAATTGAAGCAGAACAATTACTTGATGACCACAAAATAATAAAAAAGTAATAATAAAAGCAATTAGCAGAAGTTCATTAAATAATCATAAATAATCTATTAAAAAAAAAAGAGATATACAATATTAACACAGAGGTGGATCTCAGTTGTATGATGAGGAGGATTCAGCTGTTTCATCATCATCATTTAATGTCTGTTGTCCATGCTGGCATTAGTTGGACAGTGTGACCAGAGCTGGCAAGTCATGGGGCAGCACCAGGCTCCAATTGTCTATTTTGGCTGGGTTTCTATGCCATGCTGGCATAGGTTGGAAAGTTTGACTGTGGACTGGCAAGCCAGCAAGCTGTGCCAATCTGATCTGGCATGGTTTCTACAGCTGGATGCCCTTCCTAATGCCAACCACTCTGAGAGTGTAGTGGGTGCTTTTTACGTGCCACCAGCACAGGAGCCAGTCCGGGAAGGGGGGGACTGGCATCGACCACATTTGGATGGTACTTTTTATGTGTCACCAGCACGGGTGCCAATCAGGCAGCACTGGCATCAGCCACAACTACAATTCCCATTTTGATTTGGATTTTTGATTTTACTTGACTCAGTAGGTCTTCTCAGGTGCAACTTATTGCCTGATGATTCAAGGGTACTTTTAAATGGGCTGGTTATGCGACACTGGTATAGGCTACGCCTGTGTTCTCACTTTGCAATAACAGCCTAGCTTTCACCTCTTTCCAAATGCTGTATTCTTTTCATTTCTGACTGCAATGTTAGAGTTACATGCTTTCTTTAACAATTTCCATAAACTGGTCACTCTTATTAACATTGTAACCCTAATGGTTGGGCAATATGTAAATAGATAAAAATGGCATGCTGGCAGAATTGTTAGCATACCAGGCAAAATGCTTTGTGGCATTCTGCCCATCTTTACATTCTGAGTTCAAATTCCACAGCTGTCAGCTTTGCCTTTTATCCATTGGGGATCTATAAAATAAGTACAAGTTGAGTGCTAGGGTCAATGTAATCGACTTACTCCCTCCTCCCAAATTGCTGGCCTTGTGCCAAAATTTGAAAACAATATATAAATAGATAAAGGCACATACAAAACACATAGGCGCTGGACATTGCTCTTTTCAGCTTCAATGTAAATAATGTTGGAGTAACACCAGAAATCAATGACTGCTTGAATGGTTGTTCAGCTAAAGGCACCCAAAGGCCAGGCAGGGGTTTTAAATTGGGCAATAGATTAGATTTCGCCACTCAAGAACAGAAACAATGGGTTTCTACAGTTTCTGACTTTACCTACAAGGCTTTGGTCAACCTGAGGCTATAATAGAAAACACTTTCTCAAGATGCTGTGCAGAGGAACTGAACCCAAAACCAATGTAAACTTAAAGCGAACCAGCCTCATATAGAACTGAACACCATACCATTTCAATATTCATAAGCCTGAACTTACTTGTGTCGAATACGCTTCCAACGAGTCATGTGACTTAATAAAAGATCGTCTTGAGATGGAGCTTTGTCAGGATCCTACAAATAAAACAGTTTTAAATATAAACCAATGGTTACACAGTTTAACATCTAAGGAACAACATTTACAATTTGGATCTTAGCTTTTTCAACTTGGGTCTTTTAATCTTTAGGATCATCTGTGCTCCGAATGGCTCCCGTGCCAGTGGCATGTCAAAAGCTCTATCCGAACGCAATGGAGAGGGTCATAGCCCAACTAATTAGGGAGAGAGTCTGCTTAGATGAGATAGAGTTCGGTTTTGTGCCAGGTAGAAGCACCTCTGATGCTATATTCTTGGTACGGTAAGTGCAGGAGAAATACCTAGCCAAAGATAAACCCCTATACTTGACTTTTGTAGACTTGGAGAAAGCCTTTGACAGGGTCTCCCCTTATCTGGTGGGTGATGCAGAAGCTGGGGATTGACAAGTGGTTAATAAGAGCTGTACAGGGATGTCATTAGTAAGGTAAGGGTTGGCAATGAGTATAGCGAAGAATTCCGGGTAGAAGTAGGGGCTCCCCAAGTATCAGCTCTCAGCCCCTTCTTATTCATCATAGCGCCCTGAGAGAAAAGTTGGACATAAGAAGCATCAGATGTGGTATGCAAGAGATGACTGCACTGGTATGGTGTGGAAGGCTGCACCAGATTTCAGCCTGATTTCGAATGGTTTCTACAGCAGGATGCTCTTCCTAACACCAACCACTCCAAGAGTTTAATGGGTACTTTTACGTACCATTTACGTGATGCTGGTGTGCATTTACATGTCACCGGCATAGGTGCCAGTTTGTGTGACACCAGTATCTGCCACGACTGCGATTTTGCTCAGCTTGATGGGTCTTCTTCTCAAGCACAACATAATGCCAAATGTCTTGGTCATTGCCTCCATGAGGCCCAAAACTCAAAAGGGACTCAGCCATTTTGCCTTGGTCAGGCCCAACACTTAAGCGGAACTCAGCCATTTTACCTCAGCCAGGCCCAATTCTTGAGAAGAACTCAGTCACTTTGCCTCCATGAGGCCCAATGCTTGAAAGGAACTCAGCCACCTTGCCTCTATCAGGCCCAACACTCAAAAGGGATTCAGCCACTTTGCTTCCGTCAGGCCCAACATTCAAGAGGAACCCAGTCACTTTGCCTTCATGAGGCCTCTCTTTATATTACCCTCCGAACAAGAACAGGTGTAAATAATAATAATAATAATAATAAAAAGTACTGTAAATAGAAAGATTGTGAAATCATTGAAATTAAACTTACAGCATAAATATCTAGTCTACTTGAAAGTTGAGGAATGGGAGAAGGAATCCGTAAATCAACATATTGATCTTCTCTTTTTATTGGAGATGGTAAGTGGTATATATTGCCATCTTTATTTACAGTCTGAAAAGAAAAGGAGAAATTAAAAAGAAATGTTTCAATCGAAGAGATACCTAAAGACGTATTACAAAACATGACAGTGTTTACAGAATCTCTTGTATTTAGCAAAAGTTGACCCAGGTTTACTTCAGCAAGAATTCAAACAAAAACCACATGATTTATATAAATTGCTGTACAGATTTTGATTGCACAAGGAGGACACGTATGTGCATTCAGATGCTCTACATCTTCCTATACTAAGCAAAGTTTGTAATTGCAACTCAGATGGAATTCAGTCTGAAGAACTCTTTTACTTGATAGTATTTTAACTTCTACCAGAAATGGAATTTTTGCAAAAATATCAAAAGCAAAGTAGCAGCTAAAATACTCTATAAGGCATTCAATTGGTTCATTTTATTTGATTAGTATATACCAATTAATGAATTACAAAAGAAAAGGAGTTAAGTAAACATCTTTATTAGTTTACAGTTGTTTCTGCTATAAGAAGCAGTGAGCTCACAGCCAAGTGCTTGTACAGCATCCTACAGCTTCTTCAGAGCCATTAACCCATAAAGTGTTGGGATTTGCACTTATATAGCATGGACTGCTGAGCACAATTTATGAAAATGAGACTACCATGCACACATAAAAAAACAAAAATATATAAATAATATACAAAAATGTATATATAAATAATGTAATATGGCTTGAGGGTGAGAAACCACACCCAGAAATATACAATTGCATAAATGTATTCACATACACACATACATCTATGCATGCATACATACATATGCACTTGAGAAGACCCATCAAGCCAAGTGAAATCACAGTCAGGCAACTGGTAGCTGTGCCAGTGGCACATGAAAGCACCCATTACACTCTCAGAGTGGTTGGCATTAAGCAGGGCATCCAGTCATAGAAACCATGCTAAATCAGAGTAAAGTCTGGTATGGCCTTCCAGTTTGCCAGCCCTGGTCAAACTGTCCAGCCCATGCCAGCATAGATAACGGACATTAAATGATTGGCTGATGCCAGTGCCACCTGACTGGCTCCTGTGCTGGTGGCATGCAGTAAGCACCATTCATGCATGGGTCGTTACTAGTGTTGCCTGACTGGCTCTCTGTGCTGGTGGCACGTAAAAAGCACCATCCAAAATGTGGCCGATGGCAGTGCCACCTGACTGGCTCCTATGGTGGTGGCACATAAAAGCACCCACTACACTCTCGGAGTGGTTGACGTTAGGAAGGGCATCCAGCTGTAGAAACATTGCCAGATTAGATTGGAGCCTGGTCCAGCCTACTGGCTTGCCTGTCCTCAGGCAAACCATCCAATCCATGCCAGCATAGAATATGGACGTTAAACGATGATGATGATATATATATATATAGGCACAGGCATGACCTGTGAGGTTAATAAGCTCACTTTGCAACTATGGGCAAGTGTCTTCTACTTAAGCCCCAGGCCAACCAATGCCTTGTTTTGTTTCAGTGTACGCTGTACTGCAGAAGATATCTACAGACTTTTAAGTAACAATGTATGTATTTACAAATGTAAACACTAAATACTTCCTCAAGCATTGTAGACAGTGTTGGCTAAAAACAAAAGCCCTGCTACTATATTCTGTAGGAGAGTAAAATCTTGAAAGATAACCCTGTTACTGTACCAGTAATGCATTAATGCTCGCTCATACCAGTGTCTACTTGCACAAAAAGTAACCAACCAACTTTCCAGTCATAAGAAAGAAATTAGTATAAAGCAAGTTAATAACAAAATATACAATTACATCTTCATCAGTTTGTGCATCTGACTCAGGACTAGAAGAGCGATTTTGGTTATTTAGGTTGTTGTGAGGTTGATTTTTAATCCAAGAACGGCAAATCGGATAGAGAGGTGTATTTTCATTGAATTGAGCCAGGTCTACACTCCGATCAAATAATTTCATCACATGAGTATCTGAAGACAATAAATGAATAAAACAGAAGATTAACATAGGAAAACACACAGTTTATATAAAAACATAGAATGAGGTTTATTTCGACATATATAAAGTACAGTCGTCGCTCATTTGTGAGCGAGAATGAATTGATAACATGAAATGAAGTGTCTTGCTCAAGGATACAACACGTCATCCAGGAACTGAAACCATGATGTTACAATTATGTGTCTTCTACTATATATATATATATATATATATATATATATATATATATATATATATATATATATATATATATGTATATATCATCATCATCATATATATATGACAGATTTCTTTCACTTTTCATCTTTTAAATCTACTCACAAGGCATTGATGTGCTTGAGGCTATAGTAGAAGACACTTGCACAAGGTGCCACGCAGTGGAACTGAACCCAAAATCACGTGGTTGGGAAGCCAACTTCTTACCACACACCCACATTTGCACCTACATTCAATTGCAAATGTGCTGATCAGTGTAGTATTTTGTCATCAAACATCTTCCTTTAGACAATGTGTGTTCATAACACACATGACTCATTGATGTAAGAGTACTTTGGAAACACTAGTGATTTGCAGTCCAGATCTACTAGAACGTATTAAGAATGGATAGATGTGTTACGGCTTAGATTCTCATTGATTTGCATCCCATGAATATATATATATATATATATATATATACTGTTAATTACTATCTACACTTGAAATTGTTCAGAATCATAAAATTTTTGAAACTGTTTAGGACACTTTTGAACAGAACAATTTTCATGTTAGGAACTCTTGAAAATGGAATACAATATTGTTGTTTAACCTAATGTCAGCTATGACTGAGCAACCATTCTGTCCTGTTTGTATATCAAGGACTAAAATACTGTTCAACATAACCTTCTTTTTTATGATAGCAGGGTATGATTTGAAGGAGCTATTTGACTGTTATTTCTAGCAATTTGAGTAACTATGCAATGCATAGTGGTGGTGCTGGTGGTGAAAGTAGTTCTACTACTACTACTACTACTACTGCTGCTGCTGCCATTTATTCGGTGAATGTAAAATTCGAGCGTAAAACTTACGGTGATACTGTCCAATGTCTGACCCTGCTGAATCTTCTTTTCGTTTACGTTTCCGACTGACTTTGGATAAACTTGATTTCCGTGGTGATTGTTGTGGTGATGGCAATCTGCAAACGGAGAGATCACAATATTTCAAAAACATAAATGAAGAAATTATCCTGGGCAAGTCATGAAACTGCTGCATCCAGTGATGAGGCTCCAGCTTGGGAATCCAGGAATTTTGGGGACTGTGGAGTTACTCCTTAGATACAATTATTCCCAGGCCTGCTCTAGCCGGGGTTATATGACTTGTGAAGGGCTTCAGTGATGGGCCTGATAGCAGAAGATGGCTCTGTCCTATGGTTAAGGAGCAGAGGACTTGGAGATGGACAGGCCCCTAGGTGTATACTCCACAGGCCCACCAAAGTGCAGATATGCCCTGATGTAACACAAGCCAATTCTCTGCCTACAGATTAAATAGACCTTATTCCCTCGAGGATAAGCTCAGGAGAGTGGGAAACCAGCTGAAGACTTCTGTTGATTAAACTAACAGAAGGCGATGGGAAATCGCTGCTGTATTTACCCCAAGAAAAAAGAAATTGTTTGATAAGTAATAGGTGTTTCTCCCAACCTGAATCCTAGATTTCCGAGTGCTTGTTTAACTCAGTGGTTCTCAACCGAGCTCAATATAAGATTTTGTCATTAAAATTTATGTACAATAGATTGCTTATACTTCAACAATACACAAAATATTCTTTTTTTTTTTCTACAATTCCTAATAATATTTAATTCTAAAAATATAATGGGATTTTTTTAAACATCAAATTGTTACGAGGGTCCACTCAAATAAAAAAAGGAATCAAAGGAGTCATTGGTAAAAAATGGTTGGGAACCACTGGTTTGAATTATTGGAACACATGAAATAAAAGAAAATAATTACCGCTGAGGTGGTTCAGGCTGAGTGTTAACACAGTCAGGTTCACTAGAAGCTGGGCTGCAATGAAAATAACAAAGATAGATATATTTAATATATAGCTTTCATTTTGTGTTCAGGTGTCAGGTTTACACTGCAGAAAGTAAGAGATTTGCAAATGTTCTACAGCATGAGGCGTTCAGGATTGCAAAGCAGTGTATCAGAGAGAATAGAGATGTGGTGGATGAGAAATGTGTGCAAATGGATAATGGTATGCATGCACTCAGTGACTCAGGGAAGAAAGAGGCATGGAAGTGTCGCTATGAAAGGTTACTAAACATAGAAAATGAATGGGAGAAGGAGAGTCTTTTAAATGTCGAACCAATTGAAGGACCAGTCATCAGGGTTGATAGCAGCATAATAGATAAGGCAATCAAGGATATGAAGACTGGGAAAGTCCCCAGACCATCAAGAATGACTACTGAGATGATTAAAATATCCAACGGTGTAGGATACAGCCTAGTCACCCATATAGTTAATCAGGTTATTCAGGAAGGCACCATCCCCAATGTATAATAGTAGTATTATAGTTAGATACTATAAGGGTTAAAGGTGATGCCTTAGATAGAAACAACTACAGAGATATCAAACTACTAGACCAGGTCTTGAAAGTTACAGAGGGAATTATAGTTCAGTTGATTGGAAATAGAATTAAACTAGATGAGATGCAATTTGGTTTTGTACCTGGGAAGAGTACCACAGATGCCATTGTCCAGGTAAGAAACAGCTTTATGTCAGGTGATGAGAGGTTAAAGCATGGCAGAGGGACAAGAAAAGGTGTCTTGCTGTAAAGTAGATACATGGTTACCACAGTTGGAAAAGAAAGAGGATGATGGTGAAGATGGACCTTTCATTTAGGTTGTCACTGTTAATGTCAGCACAATGGTAGCTAAGTCTAACAAAATAGTTGAGATATTAGAGCAGAGTCGATGTATGAGATATAAGATGGAGAGTCACTAATGGATCCCCACTAACCTTGCAGAATCCAACTACCTTCAGCTCTTCAACTAAGATGGCTCTACAAGAAGTGCTCTTGAAAATATTGATACTAAATATGGCTGTGTGGTAAATAAGTTCACTTTACAACAATGTAATTTTAGCTTGAGTTTCACTGCAAGACACCTTGGACAAGTGTCTTCCACTGTAGCCACAAGCTGACCAAAGCTTGGTAAGTGTCAAGTGAAAGGAATCCATTGTACATGTATCACCTGAAAGAAACTCAAAATAAAATATTTTAAAAACAATTAGATATATTTACCTTTCTTTTTTCTCGATTAAATTCTGGAGCTTAGACTCTAAACGTTGTCGGGCTAATTTCACATCAATAGTCCCTCCTGAAAAAAAAATTTGTTATCATTAATTGAATGTTAGTTTCTCAAGAGGGAGAGAGAGCAAGTCCCAATATGTGTGTGTGTGTGTGTGTGTGTGTGTATGTATGTATGTATGTATGCATGCATGTTGGGTACTATGTTTGTTTTAACTTCTATTTTATAATCAAATGAGATTTTAGTAACACCAGTTTCAAATCCCTGTACTCTGAGTTCAAATTCTGCCAACTCTTTCAGGGTTGATACACAAGAATACCAATCTAAGATGTTTGATTCAATTTATCACCCACTAAGAGTATATTGGGTGCTTTTTGTGGCACCAACACTGGTGGGTGGTGAGGGCCACCTTGAAGCTTGCAAAGCAAAAAAGAAAAGCCAGCCCATGATGGATGAAACAGATTTATTTGAGAGAATGCTAGAAAAGAATAATAAAGGGAACAGTGTTGAGGGAGGGAGTAATGGATGAGACAGGGGAGAAGGAAAGAAAGAATAATGTCAAGGATTAGGGTGAAGCAGAAGTGCTAACTGACCCAATTCATCACTAGGTAGACCCAGTGATGAGGTGGATCAGTTAGCTTGTCATAACTGCAAGGGTTGGCCAGTTCAGGTTCATCAGGGTTCCAAGTCAGTTCTTATTGGAGTTATACAAGTTTACTGAGAGAGAGCAATCAAGAAGAGAACAACAGAGATACTGATAAGGATGGTGGGGAAGTCTATGGATCTCATGATTCCTGCAGCCAATTAAAAATACTGATAGGAAGGAAACAGAAAGTCAGATGTGGTGTTGAGGCCAACCTTGTAAGAAAGATGTTTGGGTAAGCAACATAAGTGATTATCTCATCAGAATAAGAACTTATAGAATATCAAGCACAGGGAACTTCATCCTCTGTGGAACAAAATTTACTAGTTGATGTGTTGTTTTCAGATACTTGCAAACCCTCTGCTAATCATCAGTTCTGTTTGAATGAAGTTAAAACTTTTATAGATGGTTTCCTTGGGAACCAGCCGAGCGGAAGAAGTAATCATGGAAAATATTTTAGAAAACAAAAATTCCACCAAGATAATATCCCTTCTGAAATCAGTGGCAATGTCGTAATTCTATCACCTACTAATTTTAATCATTAAAACTGAAATGACATAGTGGATTATCATGGCTATGGCGGGGGCATGTGTTTTTGGAGTATACCCTGACAATATGGACCAGTTACTGAGCACAATAACTGGTAAACGAAGCAAGTATTGAACACCTTCCATACTGTATTAAAATAGCAACTGAAGAATGGTCAACATGTAAATATAACTGATGATGGTGTGAATAGAAAATTGATCACAAGAAAGGTGGTAGGTCTAATAGAAGAAACCAAGATCAAGACATTTAAATTACATAAACCAAAAGTTATGCGTAGATTTGTTGAAAATTCACAAATTATATTAGAACGAAATAATATCAAAACTATATGGTATGCTCTAATTAGATATGAAAGATTTTGGTTGGAGAATTGATCATATCCATAAAAGGTTATGTAATATGGAATGGGCTTACGATTCGTGAAAGGAAGAGTGCACGTTAAAGGGGGTACACAACTTCTAGCAGATGTAGGTTATTTACTGTTTGTAACTAAATTCAATGACGGTACTGGATTTTTAAAGGACATTTGAGCAATAATTTGCGAATTGCAGAGAGAAGCAGAGAATGTGAAAGAAAGGATTTGAGATCGAAGATCTAAGTGTAACAGGGCTACAAGAATAATGCCTCTATAATATCAATATAGGAAATTAATAAAACTGCGATTACTAATAACCTACATTCATGTTGAAATCATAAAGCTATGGATCTTCCCATATCTTTGAAATAGTAATGTTATATAATCACAATCGATTACAATATATGACTCGAAAGTTAGACAACAAAGTGTACTACTTTCTACCTTAAGGTTATAGATAGCCGTTAATGATTAAACTTTCCCTATTGAGGTCAATGTTACAGGTGTGCCATCTGGAATATTTAGACACTACAGTGACCAATGGTGGCATTATTTTCATCCATACAAAATATGCGACGTATCATTTATTAAACACTATCTGGAAAAACCTCATCGAAAACATCGCATATATTTAGAAAGAAACTAATGCCTTTAATTGATACATTTCAATCTGACAATCATGTGTACCTAAATTTCACTTGATTTAGATCTCCCTTATTGATCGGTGGTTTGGGGTTAATAAAGAGAAATGAGAAGTGACAAATAATGATTTTTTTCCGGAATAATGCAAGATTATTTCCCTATACCGTATGTTGAAATGGTTAGTGTTTTGCGATTCTTAGATTTTTTTTTAGTATCGGTTAAATATTTACAACAATGTAGAAAGCATGCTTGGAAAGTAACTATTATTCTTTTAAATAAATATATACTCAGGTTAGTTCGATGTCTGATATATATTGAATAAGTCCGTAATTTTATTAAGTGATCATTCATTAAAATGTAATATTTGTAAACATGTTAAATGTTGTTGGAGGTAAAACTCCTTGGGAAGCAAAGCTGCGACGCGGTTTCGATCCCCAGTTGGAGCTATTTCACCTCAATTACGTATCTAGTGTTCTTCGGAAAGGAATGAATGCTACACATTCCCAATTCCTTTATAAATCTGAGCTTGTATACCGATGTAAGAGAACAAATATAAACGGAAAACATAAAGACAACACCATTTATAATGTTAGTGTGCGCTTAAAGGAAACTGTGTTAATGAAAACAATGAATAAAAATTGAAACTGAATTAATTTAAACCGAACGAGAAAGAAATGTAATTACTTTTGGAAGACATTTTGCAATAGTTGTCGATGTAATTTCATTCAATTCGTTCATATATTCTATTTTGCTAAGAGATGTCTCGCCGTCGTATTACACAACTTACAAACTGTATAGGCCGCCATTACCACTTAGGAAGACGTCATTGTTACGGCGTTTCTCATTGGCTAATTCTATCCCTCCCTCACCTTGGTCTTTACTATTTATATCCGTGTTAGATATTTACGAGAGATCCCCTATAGGGCTGCTCAACCTGCTAGAAATAGCAGCAACGAATATCTCCCCTCAAATCAGCTGTTGTCTTATGAGAACACATTGGGATAATGTAATTCTAGATGTACATAAAGACGGGTTGCGGTTACGGTTGGAATGCGTTTGATCATGGGCCTGCTCCATCAGGGCCGACCTGAAGTTAAACATCTCGGGTAAACGAACGAACGAAAGCGCCTCTTTGTGGTCAATCGATCTGTGAGAAATAATAGTCAAATCTTACTCAACTCGCACCACACTGTCTTTAAAAAAAGAAGGGTGCATTGAACCATGTAGTTCTAGATATACAAAATGATGAGATGATCACGGCTGGAATCTAATTCTATCCCTCCCTCACTTTCATCTTTACTATTTATATCCGTGTTAGATATTTACGAGAGATCCCCTATAGGGCTGCTCGACCTGCTAGAAATAGCAGCAGCAAATATCTCCCTCAAATCTTATGAGAATACATTGGGATAATGTAATTCTAGATGTACATAAAGACGGGTTACGGTTACGGTTGGAATGCGTTTGATCATGGGCCTGCTCCATCAAGGCCGACCTGAAGCTAAACATCTAGGGTAAACGAACGAACGAAAGCGCCTCTTTGTGGTCAATCGATCTGTTAGAAATAATAGTAAAATCGTACTCAACTCGCACCAAACTGTCTTTAAAAAAAGAAGGTTGCATTGAGCAATGTAGTCCTAGATATACAAAATGATCACGGCTGGAAAGCCTTTGATCATGGGTTTGCTCATTCAGGCGGAAACAACAACACAGGCGAGCGAGCCAACGAGGAAATCTTTACCTCAGCGGTTCTCAACCATGGCTCCCAGGGCCGCATCCGGCTCTCAAACATTCTTCTGGTGGCCCTTGATGGTCTTCCTTCTAGAAATATAATAAACTTTTGTTTAATTGACTTGTGTTTTACTTTATTTGGTGCAGACACTTAAAAAAATGTTTGGTATCTGGCCCGGATATTAAAAAGATTGGGAACCTCTGCTCTACGTGGACGTTCAATCTGCCAGAAACAGCAGCTAAATATTCCTCATATCATACATCACAATCTCAAAAAACAAATAAAAAGGACATGTTAACAACATATGAAACAAACTAATCTCGCACAGTTAAGTTGTTGTCGTTTAGCCCCAAGTCACTTCTGATCAAATAATCGAAGTCATTCTAACAGCTGTCGCATTTTATATTTGAGCAGTTGATCTCAGACTACATTACCTAATAGATCCCTCCTGTACACACGGTAGGATGTAAATTGTCTGTTATTTCTAGCGTGTCGAGTGACCAAATTGTTGGGTGATTTATGAAGTCGTTAGTCCCCCGTCAATCCTAATTCCTTAATTTATCAGATTGATCAAAGACGTTCCAGCTATAACTATCTAGTCTTATTGTATGTCAAAGACTACATTATCCAATGTGTCTGTTACACACGCACACACACACACACACACACACACACACACATCAAAAGCCTTAAATATTACTACCCTGTATAATGATTGTATTTCAGTTTACTAATTAAAAACACGAATAAATTTAAATAAATCAAACGTATTTTATGCAACACTTTTGTAGTTGATGATAAACACTCGTTTCTTTGTTTTTTACTTTGATTCAGTGTAGCTTCTTTTTTTTCTCACTTTGTCCACCATTTTATATGTACAGAGTTTGAATGATTGTCCAGTGATCCCACAGGGCAATACCATTGACTAGATATCATAAAGTAAAAGTTATTAATATGTTCAGTCAGTTGTTAGGTTTTAATTCCTGCTTCTAGCCTCTTCATTTGAGTTATGTCACTAATTGGATAGAATGGGATATGAACAGAACGTTTGCTTTGCACTTCCTCTATAAATGCCTTGGCTCACTCCTTGTTTTACCAAACATCATCTTGTGATGCATCTGGACACATCATCAATGATGTTTCTTGGGGTCATTAGGTGTGTCAGGTCTTTCAACATCAGACACCTTCAACCAAGAGACCCAGCCAGGATTGATTGAGCCTCAGCTTGTGTCCAGTTAGCACCACCCCAGGTAGCACTGCTCTTTCCAGGGTTGAAGACCTCCTGACCTCCGCTCCACAGTCAACCTGAAGGCCTTCTACCTACTGGCCCCTACAATACCAAATATGTTGTAAGATCTGCAGAGGGACTGGCCTGTAAATAATGCTCTGCATTCCATCTTAATGGGATCACACCTAGCTTGTCATTCATTGCTTTAGCATAACTCCATTAGCTCAGCATATTTCCTCCTCTTACTCTCACTTGCCTCCTTGATACAATCCTCCCATTGAATGGAAAGTTCTGACAGAGGTACCTGCTTGGATGCCTCTGAGATCAGCACATATCCTGCCTTAGTGATGTTAAGGCAACAGTTTCTAGAAGCTTCTGCTGCTTCTCCTGGTCAATTTTCAGCTCTCAAACTTTTGCTGTTACAAGTGGCATACTTAGCAGCTTATGTCTTCTACATCATGACACCTAATATAAATGTTGCTTTTCTTGGTTAGTTCTTTGATTCTCCAGTTACACTTCACATTGCATAGAATAGTCTTCTACTATAGCCTTGGGCCGACCAAAGCCTTGTGAGTGGATTTGGTAGACGGAAACTGAAAGAAGCTCATTGTATATATGTATATATATATATATATATATATATATATATGTGTGTGTGTGTGTGTGTATTTGTGTGTCTGTGTTTGTCCCCCCAAACATCGCTTGACAACCGATGCTGGTGTGTTTACGTCACCGTAACTTAGCGGTTCGGCAATAGATCGATAGAATAAGTGCTAGGCTTACAAAGAATAAGTCCTGGGGTCGATTTGCTCGACTAAAGGCGGTGCTCCAGCATGGCCGCAGTC
>NC_068984.1:11562792-11563508 GCF_001194135.2 Octopus bimaculoides
ACTCCCACCCCACCCCCACCAACACCCCTGTGCTTTCTTTTTCCCTCTAATTTCTGGAAGTGTCTGAGCTGTAATTTCTGATGCTTACACCTAAATCCAACACTGTTCGCTAATTCCGAGGAGCAGATGTCATTATAATGTCTCTGTCTGTCTCTTTATAAGTATTTTTATTTAACGCTTTTAAGGACAATGATGAAAACGAGATAGCTGAGAGAATTATGGTATTAAGTGATGGTGTGGTGGTGGAGGGGAGAAAGTAAGGGTAGTGGTGGTGGTGGTGGTGGTGGTGGTGCTGATGGCAACGGCAACGATAATGATGATTGCAGTGGTGGTGGTGGTGATGGGATATGGGAGACATTAGTGATAGAGGTCATGTGGCAATGATGATGATGGAGGTGATAGTGGTGATAGTATTGTTGGTTGATCATTGTGGTGGTGATGATAATGATGATAGTGATGGCAATTTGATGATGATGATGATGATGGTGGTGGTGGTGGCAGCGGTGAGGGTATTGGTGGCGATAATGTTCATAAAGATAATAGCAGTGATGAAGGTGGTGGAGGTGGTTTTCAAGGTTGGAATTATGACAGCGGAGGCAACGATGATGATAATTGTGATGATGATGATGATGATGGTGGTGGTGGTGGTGGTGGTGATGATGGTGATGATGATGATGATGACGATGACGATGATGATGATGATGACGATATATATA
>NC_068984.1:11564384-11565246 GCF_001194135.2 Octopus bimaculoides
ATGGTGATGATGATGATGATGATGATGACGACGACGATGATGATGATGATGATGATGATGATGGTGGTGGTGGTGGTGATGGTGATGATGATGATGATGATGATGATGATGATGATGATGATGATGATGGTGATGATAACTAACAAGTGTTTTAATGGTTGTTGTCATGGCGGTGGCAATGAGGTTAATGGTGGTGGCAGTACTGTTACTGCTGGCATTAGTGGTGGTGATGATGATGGTTGTCATGGAGATGTTGATGGTGGCAGATGTAGCGCTGGTTGTTAAACTCAGGATTATGATGGTGGTGGCAATGGTGGTGATAAGGGTGACAGTGTTTGCATAGTGATAATGATGTTGAAGATGATACTGATGAGGATGAGGCGGTGTTAGAGGTGGAGGTGGTCGTGGTGGGGGTGTCACATTAATGTTAGTAGTGGTGGTTACAGTGATCATGGAGTTGCTATTGTTGTTACTGCTGTTATTGCTGTTGCTGTTGTTGTTGTAGTTGTGGTGGTGGTAGTGGTGGTGGTAGTGGTAATGCTGGTAGCAATATGGTGATGCTGGTGGTGATGATGATGGTGGAGGGGTTAGTGGTAGTTGTCCTAGTTGTGGTTTTGGTGATGACAGCGCCACTGCTACTGCTGTTGATGATTATGATGATGATGATGATGATGAGGATGATGATGAGGAGGAGGAGGAGGAGATGATGATGATGATGAGGACGATGATGACAACGACGACGACGATGATGATGACGATGATGATGAGGAGGAGGAGATGATGATGATGATGATGATGATGATGATGACGACGACGATGACGATGATGAGGAGGAGGAGATGATGATGATGATGATGATGAT
>NC_068984.1:11565524-11573126 GCF_001194135.2 Octopus bimaculoides
AGGAGGAGGAGGAGGAGGAGGAGGGCTTTCAGTCATGTACTGAGCAATTCAACCCACGTAGGAGTTTGTGGCATGATGCTGGTTTGAGACAGCATCATTATTATTATTGTTTATATATTTATCATTATCGAGCTGGCAGAATCATTAGCATGCTGGGCAAGATGCTTTCGTTCTAAGTTCAAATTCTGCCGAGGTCGACTTTGCCTTTCATCCTTTCAGGGTCAATAAATTAAGTACCAGTCGCATACTGGGGTTGATATAATCGACTAATCCCCTCCCTCCAAATTGCTACCCTTGTGGCAAAATTTGAAACCATTATTATTATTATTATTATATCATGCCATTTATTATTATATTTTGTGAAGGCATGTGGCTTAATGGTTAGAAAAGTTGACTCACAACCGTAAGGTCATGAGTTCAATTCCTGGCAGCACATTACGACCTTGGGTAAGACATTTTATTCCACATTGCTCCAGTCCACTCAGCTGGCAAAAATGAGTTGTACTTGTAATTCCAAAAGGCCAGCCTTGTCACATTCTGTGTCACACTGGATCTGCCTGAGAACTATGTTAAGGGTACACATGTCTGTGGAGTACTCAGCCACTTGCACATTAATTTCATGAGCAGACTATTCCATTACTTGGATCAACTAGAATGCTCATTATTGTAACCAACAGAATGCCAGTATTACCATATTATTATATCATATCATATATTCATCATCATCATCATCATTTAACATCTGTTTTCCATGCTGGCATGGGTTGGATGGTTTGATTGAAAACTGGCAAGCCTATCATTTGTTATATTATTATCATCGTCATCATCATGATATTATATCTCATCATTTTTTTTTTTGTTATATTATTAAGTCATTATGATCTGTGGGTTTTAAGGGGTTTCAGATATTTTTTTAACATCAGCCCCTCCCCTCTCCCCTCCCCAGTTGATCAAGTTCCAGTTTGCATCTCAGCTGCAACAAGTCACATGTCTGCCCTCTTTGACATGTGAGAGCGGCTCACAAAGGACTTGGTAAGTGATTGGTAAGTGATGTCAAGACACCCTCAGCCTTCTTGGCAATTTCAGCAATGTGTTTCATAAGTCAACTCTACTTCCACAATACACAAAATATTTTAACAATTTTTTTGTACAATTCCTTATAATACTTAATTATAAAAATATAACAGGATTCTTTAAACATCAAATTACTATGAGAGTCCACCCAAGTAAAATAAGAATGAAAGGGGTCCATAGATAAAAACTGGTTGAGAGCAACTGGTGTAGGTGCATGACAAACATTGTTGCACAATGACTAAATCAACCACAGACAAAGTAGACAACTCATAATATAAAAAAAGAATATTTTGTAATCATTTGATGCAGCAAAGTCTCAAAGAAAACAAACTTCTTTATTATTAGAAAAGATAGAGTAACTGTGAAAACGAGGCCTAAATTAGGTCATGACCTTGATTTACTTGGAGGTTACTTACCCTATGGCAATCATCTTATTATATGCTGCTATTGTTAATTATATGTAATTTTTAAAAATCTTTCCTCCCATGACAAGCTATCTTTCTTATTGCTGAACAAAGACATTAAATTGAACTGATTCAAGAAGGAGAAAATTCGTTTAGTGATACAATACAAGCATAGAGATATCGGTCTCAAATTTTGGCACAAGGCCAGCAAGTTCATGAGTGTGGGTAAATTGATGATATCAGCTCCAGTGCTCAACTGGTACTTATTTCATCGATCCCCAAAAGAATGAAAGGCCAAGTTGACCTCAGTGGAATTTGAGCTCATCATCATCATCATCGTTTAATGTCTGTTTTCCATGCTGGCATGGGCTGGATGGTTTCACTGAGCTCTGGAGAGCCAGCGGCTGCACCAGGCTCTAATCCAATCTGGCAATGCGTCTACAGCTTCATGCCCTTCCTAGTGCCAACCACTCCAAGAGTGTAGTGCATGCTTTTTACATGCTACCAGTACAGGAGCCAGTCAGACAGGCCTGGCATTGATCATGTTCAGAAAGTGCTTTTTACGTGCCACTGGCATGGGGGTCAGTCATGGGTTACTGGCATTGGCCATGCCACTAAGCATTTTGTCCAGCCTTCTAATGATTCGGCCAGTTCACCACTTTATTAGGGTAGAGATATTAAAATGAAACTTGCTAACTTATAGTTCAAATTTACAAGTTAGCTGAAGTTAGCTTAATATTTCACTTCACCAGAGTTGATAAAATGTACATCAATGCCCCTTTTGAAGTAAATAATTAAAGCTCAGATGAGCCTTAATATACCGGAAGTTGCTTCCTTACATTTCATAAGCTGCTTCAACCAAAGCTAACTGGATTGTCCATCAACAACTTCTTAACTAGGCCAGAAGCCACTTTGTCCTAAAATACCACACTGAAATGTCAATTAAACATATTTATAATTCAGATGTAAAACCACGACGATAAGATCAATGTGATTTATTCTGATATTATTTAAAGCTACATTTTCCTTTCTGACTCACCATTATCTTTCCATTTACATTTTGGATTCCTTGCATTAAGACATCTAATTCCAGAAGAGAACATAGTATCTGTAATGCAGTTCAGATTTCCTCCCATAAATATTTTATTAGTAAATTTCTGTTCTCATTTCTTTATGCTGATATCTGAAACATAATGCACCAGATTTTCTTCAGTTTTTGAAAACTGTATATAAAACATTTGTAGTTTATCAACAGAACATTCAAAGAAACTTGTCTTAAAATTATCGTAAGTTCAATTATTTCAAATATATTTATTTACTCTGCAATTATACTCATTTTTAACTGAGATTATTAAAAATATCATTAATCTGATTTTTATTAGTGTTTAGAAAACAACTTGGTAATCATTCTTTTTTATTAACTGATGATGATGATGGTGATGATAACATTAACTTAATATTAATCAATTAATCCTTTTCAGACAGTGTCTAAAGCTGCTTTCTTTATTAAGTTTACGAAAAAGGAGAAAAAGAGAAAATGTTAACTGAAGATTTGCTAATTAAATCCCTGAAAATTCTCATCTGTTATTCATTACCGCATGAGGAAAATATTTTGAAATAGAGCTTTACAAAAACTATGAAAAGGTTGTGCATTTATTTATTTATTTGTCTATTTATTTATTTATTCCTCTTAATTAGAAAAGCAAAGAAAAGAAGTCTATGCCTACAATATTTGTAGCTTTTCCTGTACAGTGAAGTCAATACAAGGCTAAATTTCTGTTTGTTGATGCCTGTAAGTGAAAAACGGATTTCAGAAGGCTGGAAGAAGGTTACTCAAGTTGTTTCTGAAATATCATGGCTTAATAATATTCAAAAACTATTTTAATCCATTGTTTATAAAAGGAGTCCTCTAGCGTTTCTGCTACTTTCCCATTCTTACATTATAATGTAAAATGTCTCCAAAGTCTAGAAGGATTTATCTTGTCTCTTGACATTTAAATGAATGGTCTCTCGATTCCAACCCTTCTCTCTCTCTGGACAGGGTAACAGTATCCCTCAGCCCACACCCAGGTGATGTTGCCAGCTGAACTGATGACTATTCTTGGCATGTAAATAAATCAGTGATAACAGAGGAATGATGTTCAGTGATGTGTGAGATCTTGGAAAATAATTGACTCAGTCTGGTTATCAAAGCCTGATAGTAACTGTAATGGCAGCAAAATAAACAGTCTGCCCTTGGCCCCCAAACACTAACCTCAATTGTGCATCATCAATGATAAATGCAGAAGAACAGTAAATGTCACACTCTGACCAAATCCACCCAACCAACTGCTACTGTGGCTACTACTAGAATTGAAAGGACATACTGAAATGATTGGACAGTGGTGAAAGTATGACAAATGTAGACTGTAATATTGTGTCTCATATAAAAATAACCACTGCATGTCAGAGGGTGCAGTATGGTTCTCAGTTAGGTGAAGGCATGGCATGTTTAGAACAATAGGTTAGTGGGTCACATCTAGTTGTTTGGTCATAGTTCTGCTCAACCAGAATTGATACACAGCAACAATGCATAGTTAATGCAGTTAGTGACAGAGATAAATCCAAGTGCTTTTTGCAAACAAATGGACCACCGCCACCACCACCACCACCGCCACCATCACCACCACCACCACTGTTTTAAATAGTGTATCAGTAAGCATATTTTTTATTTTATGATTTTAATACTTCCAAAAGCAATTACAGCTTCTGGAGGAAAAGGGAGATTTGCTACATTTTATTAAGAGTTTGCTGTAATAACCTTGTAATGAGTTTCAGTTTAGTGTCTGGCTCCAGATCTCAGATTGCTGTGGTTGTTCAGGCAGTGGAAATGGAGTCTTTATAAGACATGACCACTTCAGCAGACCATCATCAAGAGAACAAACGTCTGCATTGTCATTATGTGGGATAATTGGTATTGGTACCTGTATGGAATATCCAACAGTTCCGTATTTGCTTTGTGAAACACCTGGAATACTTGATCGCTTATATGCTTACCTTAAATCAAGCTTTTGTCAGGCAAGTCTTAAAAATAATCTTCACAATTTTCCAGATGATAAAAGACGAAGGTGGACATCATTTTTCTTCAACTTCATATGGGAAACAAACCAAAAATGGTTGTGAAAAAAATTGGCACTGACTTATTTACTTACCAAAGAACAAACATTGGTTTCTTTTGCTTGTTGGAGTTTTCTTTTTCTTTTCTTTTTTTTTTAAGTTTTACAAATCAGTTAAATGGTAAGAATGATCCAAAATCTGGTAGCAAGACATTGTTAAAGGTACATACAAAGGCATAGAATAATAACCCCCACCTATCCCAAAAAAACAGACAAAAATCTTTTCCTTACCATATTTCTTTTGGTCAATAACAGAACTTTCATAATTGTCTTGTAACAGTGGAAAGGAAAGAGATAGAAAAAATTAGGAAGATTCTAATCCATATTATAGATGTAATTCTTTATTTGAGGGAACAAGGACTGGTATTCTGTATTTGTTGTGAGTATCAAGGTTTAATACCACCAGGGACAAACAAGGCAATTTTATTTAAACTAAATTATTTAATGAGAAATAATACATTACATGAATAACATTTTTTGCTGAATTATCAAAATGCGACATATTTCAACCCTGACATACAAAATTATCTGATACAGTTCTTATCAACCCAAATCAAGGTGGCTAAGTACTTTTAAATAATTGTTGACTCTACTATTGATATCAGCAGAATCAATCAATTTTCTTTATCCTTATGATATGTAACAATAAATGGTGATACAGTGAAATGATGTATATAATTCAGCGAATTACCCAGAACAATGACTGAAGATTCCTTTCAATATTCTTCTTCCAGTAATCAAAACATTAGGGTATCAATAACTATGCACTATGGACAGTTTCCCAATGAAGCAAGTGCCATGTTGAGCAAACTACCTGGCCTCCAAACAAATGATAGGGAAGTTATGCCAAACACATTCTTTATACAGCAGTATAAACAATTTAAATTTGGTTCTAATTGATACAGTAAGCTCCAGTATTCAGATCAAGTTGTTTCCTTTTTTATTCAACTCTAGAAAGTGCCTTTACACTTTATTTTACTGTCTGTTCACCTCTCTTGTCTTTCAGTATGAGATGGATACTACAATCATATCAGATAAAGGTAAAGGTGAAGTTACCTTCTCGAGTCATGTCGACAAATAAGGGCTAGATTCCTGGTTTTCATGGCATAGAAATTCCCCTGCTCCAGGTGGAATGCCAGTTCATAGCAGCATTAGTCCTTTTTGCCAGCTGAGTGAACTGGAGCAAAGTGAAATGAAGTGTTTTGCTCAAGAACACAACGGGTCGCCCAGTCCAGGAATTGAAATCACAATCTTACAATCATGAGTCCAACACCCTATATAAATAGAAAAAATAAATGTTTCCTTCCCAAACCATGCAGACTCACGAGGGCCAGTTTCCGGTTTCAATGGTGTATATATTCCCTACCTGGATAGGATGCCGATCTGTCACAGGATTACTCATTTTAGCCAGCCGAGTGGGCTGGAGCAATGTGAAATGAAGTGTTTTGCTCAAGAGCACAATGCATCGCCCAGTCCAGGAATTGAAACCACAATCTTATGATCATGAGTCCAACACATTAACCACTAAGCCATGTGCCTCCACTAATTGCATCCGATCTTTTGTACTGATTCAAAATAAACTTTGTGAAACAAGAAAAATGTCAAGAAAGGGATCAGCTGAAGTAGCATAGCATAATTTATCAAGACTAATCGATGCTCTATAAACAATTCTGGATGATGAAATAAAAAAAAATGTAACCCTAGATAAATGGCTGCCATAAAAGGTAGGTAAGTAGCTTGCTTACCAGCCACATGGTTCCAGGTTCAGTGCCACTGCATAGCACCTTGGGCAAGTGTCTTCTACTATAGCCTCGGGCCGACCAAAGCCTTGTGAGTGGATTTGGTAGACGGAAACTGAAAGAAGCCCGTCGTATATATATATATATATATATGTATGTGTGTGTATATGTTTGTGTCTGTGCTTGTCCCCCCAACATCGCTTGGTAACCGATGCTGTTGTGTTTACATATATATATATATCATCAAATCATCATCATCATCATTATCATCATTTAATGTCCATTTCTCATGTTGGCATGGTTAGGATGGTTTGACAGGCTCTGTGAATCTAATGTGTCCATCATTTTTTTCCTTTAGAAAATTTCTCACAAATTGTCTAAATTTCAGAAATTTAATTGTGAGAATCAACCACAGCTTTCTGCAAATTAAGCATGAAATTTGATGGTAATTTGTATAAAGAAAACATTATTTTGAACACACACACACACAAACACACGCACACGTATGCACAAATGTGCACACACACACGCATGCACACTCACATACATGTATTCTAAAGTTGAAAATAATTTGGACTGGAAAATGAAAAACTATGCAGTGAAATATCAATTTATTCTCAAATAGAATTTGTTGAACAAAAAATCAAATTCTTAGAATTTTGTTCTAATTTATTTTTGATTTCAGAACCCAATGGCGATTGTGAAAGAGCTTGGTTTCTTTGGTTGAAACTCAATGATTAGACAAAAGAATAACTGGATGTTTTGACTATCATTGCTATTGTTTTATATATTTTTAATTTCAAGGACATAAAATTGTCTGAAATTCAATAAAATCATTAAAAATGAAAAAAAACTATTGGAACAACAACAAAAAAATCCAATTACTTGTAAACTATGATTTTAAACATTTCAATTTCTTTTTTCAGTAAATAATTTAATAAAGTACACTAACATTTTATTTTCATGCATAAAAGGCATATGTTGTGGTTGGAATGTGTGTTTGAGCAAGTAAACTAAAATTTTTTCTTGTCCCAGTTGGGCATTTGAAAATAAAGTCACCCTAGTAGTAACAGACAGAAAAAGAAGTACATAAAATGCCAGAAAGTGAGGAATGTTTTTTTTTTTAACTGATAAACACCCATCCAACAACAACTAAACCAAAAGCACCCACCATGAGTTGACCCACTCATCATCATCGTTTAACGTCCGCTTTCCATGCTAGCATGGGTT
>NC_068984.1:11573136-11575481 GCF_001194135.2 Octopus bimaculoides
AGGCTCCAATCTGCTTTGGCAGAGTTTCTACAGGTGGATGCCCTTCCTAACGCCAACCACTCCAAGAGTATAGTAGGTGCTTTTACGTATCACCGGCACGAAGGCCAGTCAGGTGGTACTGGCAATGGCCATCTGCAAATTCATTCAAATCTCATTTATATTTCCAATATTGATGCAGTGATAGAAGAAGTAGATCAATGGTGCTAATTAAGTAAAATCAGTGAATTGATTATGTAGTTGTACTTGTTTAGCAAATCACTTGATCTGATATCAGATGTTTAAACTAAAACTAACTGTGGAACAATCATACTAGCCATTTAAAACTATTTATGGTTATATTCATTTTTGGTCTTTTTTTGTGATAATCTTTGGTATATTTTGTTATCATAATGTACTATAAAGCATCACAAATTAGTCACTAAAGCAATTCCATATACAAAAACAAAATATTATATACTCTTGCCCTTGTAGCAGAGATTCAATTTAATTTGAGATTGTGTTAGCTCAGTAATGAGAAATTGGTCTCAGCATATCAGGGGATCTTGGCTTAATTGTTAGCTAAAGGCATTTTAGTTGCAATAATTTGCTTGCACAATATTAAGTGAAAATTTCCAGTGTTTGCTGCCATTTCCTGCCAAAACATGACAATAAATTGTGATGCATACCACAATCAACCAGAGAAGAGACGCAGCGACATAGCCAGAGGCAGCAGATATCCGTGAAAAGACAGGTTGCTCAGTCATTGCTTGACTCTAGGTTAACAGATTAAAAGGAATAATCTGTCTACAATGAACACAGCATTTTCCCATGTCTTACAGCACAAAGATAAAGCTGGTTTTTTTTCTAGCTTGTTTGTATTGGCATAATTCACTGCTGCTAATCACTGATACAGCCTCCGGCAACTAAGCTATTGTACTCATTGTAATGTTTATGTATAAATAAATGGTTTCATTGAAAACTGCAAATGGACTTGGTTTTAATGAGTAAAACATGCAGCCTTAACCAGCCTAAAACAGTTTTACCAACAATTCAGCACATTTAACCAAACCTCCACATTCCCAATGAGTAGAGTCAAAAATTATGTGGAGTACTAAAAAAAATGACAATTTCTATGGATGTATGTTTTAAGCCTAGTAGATAATAAATCTGCAAGAGAGAGAGAGAGAGAGAGAGAGAGAGAGAGAGAAAAGAGTCTCACCCTCAGTTTGTGTAATTTTTCAGTTTTAATTTTCTTTTGAAAATTATTGTCAGATTTTTGTTTCAAACACCCGAGATAATGATTCTTTAAATATATGCATAATATAAATCTGAAAAAAATTTTCGAAAATACATCAAATCTGAAAACAATGCTTAAAATAACTACAGCCAAAGAAATTACAGGTATTGACATGCTTTACAATTTCTGACTCTATACTTAACACACGCCAAGCATTATTTTGACGATAAAGTTATATCTTTCTCTATCTTTCACTTGTTTCAGTTATTAGACTATGGCACCACCTTGAAGAATTTTAGGCCTGATTTTTATTCTATCATTCTCTATTGCCAAACCGCTTAGTTATGCAGACACACCAACACTGATTGTCAAGCAGTGGTAGAACACACACACAAACAAGACAGGCTTCTTTCAGTTTCCATCTACTAAATCCACTCATAAAGCTTTGGTTAACCCAAGGCTATAGTAGATGTTTGCCAAAAGTGTAATGCAATGAGACTGAACCTAGAACCACCAGGTTGTTTGGGCTGACAAAGCAAGAAATCATGCGTGTTAGCTATTAAAAAAAAAAAAGGGCCTCTTGGATGGAAGTGGACTACCTTGTATATGGAATCTACCAAACTATCCTTGATAGATATATATTTTATGAGAAAACAATAAAGAAATAATGCGGCAAGCATAAGATGTTAAGAGAAAATTAATTCCTTATATATATTCAGGTAAATCACTTATCTACAGAGGAACTTCTCAGTAGCGAAGGTAGGGGTAGGTGTCAAGAGGCCTCCACCCTGGGCAATTCTGTCTAATGTATCTGCCTGTGTTAGGGCTCGAAACCGGTTTTATATTATGATCAGTAAAACCGAAACGGATTTGCCAAAACTGATTTTAATGCTTGTTGTTTCTATTTTTTTTTTTTCGCAAAACATTTCTTCATTTTTTTCTTTTGAAGAAATATCGTTGAAACTGAACTAACTGAACTGTTGTCGGTCGCCTTTAGTTGTGAGTGCAGTCTGTTTCATTGAAACATATCACAACATATCAATTCTCACCTTCTCTCCCTTTGAACCTTAGATCAGCACCTTGTCATTTCCTTTGCTAACCCCTGGCTGACTCTTTGAATTTGGAGGTA
>NC_068984.1:11575951-11577190 GCF_001194135.2 Octopus bimaculoides
AAATTACAACCAACATCTGCAAACGGAGTCAGGAATATGGTAATGAATTATTACATAACCAAGAAAGAAGAACTTATTCATTATTTCGAAAAAGAAGTAGCGCTGGGGATTCGCTACTCATTGACATTGGATGAATACACATCAATTCAAAATAAACGATATATGAACATAAATGTTCATGGGAAAGACTATCATTGGTCGTTGGGTCTTATTGAGATCCACGGCTCCCTTAATAGCAGGAGAACACTGAATGCATTGTGTTTTTTAAAAGATTATTTTCGAAGGAAAGTGAATCATCAAGCAAGTCAAGAAACTTGACTGATTCTCAAAGATACAACGACTTGGAAAAACGTTGCATTCCTGATTAAATAAATATAATACCATTATTTTTTGTTATTGTTTGTACATAGATACAGATACAGGCACCACCAACATATTTGTGGATATCAGTCAAACTGTTACTTTCTCTCTTTCTCTGTGTATGTATATAAACAAAATACAATATATGACAAACTTCTTCGTTACAGGGACACCGCTCTAAATCCACGAAAACCGGTTTTGAGAATTACTTGTACTTAAACTTGGTTTTGGGAATTATCGGTTTTGTGCGAGCCCTAGTGTAGACTTGGGGACTAGGAGAATGGTGGCACACACTCGAACTATGCCATTGGAAGTATTTACGCTCTTCTCTATATTTTATAGATTATTCTTTCTCTGCAAATTTAATGTCTTTCGCATTTGTATTATATTACATTTATTCTAGATTCAGTTTGTAGTTTCTTTTGAGTTTAGCACATGAAGGATCGTCCGACTAGTTCCACACTGGTACTGAAAACTATATACTGTTCAGTACTGAACTATACTTATATTGGATATATATTATGTTGTAGTGGTGAAAGTCAGCTGCAACAGTTAATGAAGGAAGGTTAAAATAATGAAGGTGCTTTGTTTAATTTAAATAATAATTTGAAGAATGTGTGGTGGCGAGCTGCCAGAATCGTTAGCACACCGGGCGAAATGCTTACTGGTATTTCGTCTGCCGTTACGTTCTAAGTTCAAATTCCACTGAGGTCGACTTTACCTTTCATCCTTTCGGGGTCGATAAATTAAGTACCAGTTACGCACTGGCGTCGATGTAATCGACTTAATCCGTTTGTCTGTCCTTGTTTAGCCTCTTGTGGGCAATAAAGAAATAGGAATCATTAGCACGCCGGGCGGAATGCTTAGCGACATTTCGTC
>NC_068984.1:11577323-11577869 GCF_001194135.2 Octopus bimaculoides
GAAGTTACAAAATGAAAATAGTTAATAATTAAAATATGCTAATTTTCTTGCTACTTGAGGACATGAAATGAGTCAAGACCTTTGAATGAACGAAAAGACTTAATAACGAAAAGTTTGTTTACTTAATTATTATGGCATTATAAGAGGATTTAACAGGACAATGTAGTTCTCGATAAACTAGAATAAGGCAGGGAGCTGGCTGAATCGTTAGCATGCCTAGCGATATTTCTTCCGACTTTGCCTTCTGAGTTCAAATTCTACCGAGGTCGATTTTGCTTTTCAACCTTTCGTGGGTCGATAAAATAAGTACCAGTTGCGGACTGGAGTCGATGTAATCGACTTGTCCCGCCCCCAAAACTTCAAGCATTGTGCCTATAGGGCTTTCCTATAAGTAGGTTATCTCCCTTGGCTAGGCGGCGCTCCGTGTAGATAATTAAACTTCCGGAGGCTAACCCACGCCATTGTTATTGTTTTACATCTTATCATGGGTATAAAGCAGCTTGATGATTCAGCTATCGAAGTACTTACTGTGCCTGAGTTACAGAA
>NC_068984.1:11578424-11582284 GCF_001194135.2 Octopus bimaculoides
TGTCCGGTGTCTGGTAATCCCTTCGATACCGACATCAAACCAAAAAAAGAATCCTGACCACAGAGTGTGGGTAATTATGTCAAATGTTACTGGCAATGTGCATTCAGCTGATTGCAACTGTTAAAGCAAGTCACTGAGCATGCGTACATGTCATACGGGAGAGTTCCAATCAGGGGTGGATAACACCTTATAGGAAAGCCCTATAGCAGAAAAGAAAAGAAAAAAAAAACTTCGGTTAAAAAGGCGGGATGATCACGAGTGGAATGCTTTTGAATATACATCCTCGGGACTGTTCCACTGAACTAAAAAATATAAAAATATCTAAATTTCAATTCTTAACTCTCATAATCTTATGATTGTTGAATTCAATATACTGCGATATATTTATTCTTTAGTAAATATTATTATCTTTACACGAGTAGGCAATAACATTTTTGGCGCTCTCATCTTATACAATAAGTCTATTATCTTTTTATAAGCAACAGGATGTTTTGTACTCCTGGACACCTGAATCCAAGAATAACTATCTTTCTCGTTCCCAACTCTACTACATTTTCGTCTTTGAAAACCCCATGCCCCGTATCCTAAATTAATTTTCCTCTCCTTGAAAATCCCAGGTTTCAATGATGTCCCCAGTAACGAATAGGAAGCTGCTACATTCTTTGATGATATTGTTCCAGCACGTTACGATCAACTCTATCACGTTTCTGTTGCTGCTATCACGTTGCTTGGCAGATGAAAACTTGATTGTTCACTGAAGCATTTAAAAGAAACCTAGCATGAGCGGAGCTGTTTCTATCAAACTCAAAATCTATTTGCAATGTTTTTTTTTTAATATTTACACTTATATTATAACCAGTATATATTACATAATTGCTTAGTAGCATCTATGTAATCACAGTGTTAATGGTTTCCAATATTCGCGGCAAAACATCTTACATATAAATAAGTAGATAAGTTGAAGTAAAAAAAGAAACTAACATAAAATAAATAAAAGATATAAATCTAGATAAAAACTAACAAAATGCAATAGCATAAAAACGTAAAATGTATGAAATAAGTAAAAATAAAATATATAAAGAAACTCAATAAAATTAAATTCAATTTAAATTTAAATAAAATAAAAATAAAATAAATACAATAAATAGAACAAAATAAATAACAAATAAAAGCAATTAGATAAAAAAAAAACATAAAGGAAAGAAAATAAATAAAAATTCAGTAAAATAAAATGATAAAAATAAAATAAAAAATTCCAATCAAAGCAAATCGAAACATGCGAAGGGCAATGACATTCAAAGTAATATAGGGAAGTTATCTCCCTTGAATTTATTGTTGTTATATTCGTCCTCACGTTGCATGACAGATGATCAGGGAAACCTGTCAGGTAATCAGCTAAATTAGCGCATTACCGTAAGTCAAATTATTTCTTTTATACTAATTATCTGTTTGCTTTCTAATATATATATATATATAAAATGTCTACGTTTTGAAGAATTTAAATGTCGTTGTCAAAAATATTATTTACAAGCCGCTTTGTTTTTATTAGAATATTATTTTTTAAAAACTCACACCTCCTTACGTATATATATTTTGTTAGACTGAGACTTACTAGTTTTGGTTTATATAAACCTCTATTATATTCAGAAATCGTGAATCTAGTCTAACTCGTTCGTTTATTAAATGTAGTTGTTTTATTAGTGGTTATCCTTACTTATCTAAAAGCCGTATATATATATATATATTTTCCTAGTTATCAACTTTCAAAACATTTGCCATTTTATGATTTAATTGTTTCATTTAAACGATAAAACAGTCATATTGAGAACAGTGGTTAAGGAAACGATCTTACTCTAACGCCATTACGAATATTGAATTTACAAAATATGTATTTGAATCTCTGTTTACGCAAGAAGAAGTAGACGATAATGAAGTTTTTTAATACCTTGTAGCGTGTGTATGTATTATATATATTTTCCATAACGGAAAGATACGCACACACACACACATTTAAATCCAAATTAGATATGATGTTATGGTCAGAGTCTGTTGTAATTGTTTAACCCCAAGTTAGCGGTGATCAAACATTCCAGCGGTGACTATACATCATTTTAAGAGTTTACGAGATTACATTATATTATGTGTCTTTCCTTTGTTTTTCTTAAGACGGCAGCAGATTTCTTATGAGATCGATTTGGCTGCTGTTTCTAACAGCTCGATCGCCACCCCCGCCTGCTTTCCTTGACTTGTTGAATACCTCCAACTCACGTGTTGAATGAATATGTGCGATCCGCTGATTCAAGGTTCCAAAATACATTGTGCATGTGTTTGTTTATATGAAGGAAGGTGTAATAAGTCTGTTAGTTCAATGTTTGGCGGAGTTTGGGAATAGCTGTACTTCGAAATCCCATACCTCATTGAAGTATGGGATTTTTCCTTCCATCGTTTTTCTTGGAGTGGGAATGCCATCTTCGTTTTCAAATATATAACTATATAACTTTGTTTTGATTTCATTATAAACCCCTCTGTTATATGTGCCTAAAACCAAAGATCGATAAAATATCTTTTCCCCCAAATTTCTTTTCTCTACATTTTTGCCCGTCTCTTCCATACTCTTCTATTCCCATAAGGTGTGAGTGGACTCCGAGAGACAATTATTCCTAAATTCCTCCTAGTTTTCCTTTTAAACTACCAAAAAGGGCCCTCATCGTACGTAATTTGACATCTAGATTTTATATGATTATGATTCCGTATATTTCGATATTCAGGGCCGACACATTTGGTGGTACCGTAAGCATTAGTTAATCCCTAATAGTGCTGTTAATTTCCGTGTTTTAGCATTCTATGATTATTTCTCATGTTCAAAGAATGGACATCAGTTACCAAAGATACATACATGCATATTGTATTTTATATGTATGTGTGTGCGTGCCCCCATGCTAACATATTTACACATATATATATGTGTGTGCGCACTTACACACACGTCTGTGTGTGTGTGTATTGTTTGCTTTTTACTTGCTTCACAAATGTACTGCGACCGTGCTGGGGTCTCATCTTGGAGGATTTAGTCGAAGAGATCGCCCCCCCCCCGCCATTTCTAGTGCTTCTTTTATTAAACCGAGCACTTAATCCATTTGCTTCTTTTGTCGAACCGCTAAATTACGGGGACGTAAATAAACCAACACCAATTGTCAAGCGGTAGGACTGAAACCCAAGGCCATGTCGTTGGGAAGCAAACTTCTCAACCACACAGCCACGCCTGCACCTATTTTTAACGGAAACCCTCTTTGAGGATCGAATTCACGGCCCCTGGTTTACAAGGCCAGTATATAAATGAACCGGTATGTTTCATGTAAATATTTTCGGTCTCCAAAGGTATTTAGCTTGTCAGTTTACTTCCTACTTTCAGAAAGAATTCCAAATACAAATAACAAAATACACACGCTATGAAAACAAATTTCAGGTTTGCAGAGAATCCCCTTGTTTATTGTCCCTGTACTGGTGACTCCATATAAAGTTATGTTTACTATCACTGACACATTCTCATCCTTTCTGTCTGCCCGTCGCTTTCTCGGGATATTTTTTAAAACGGGGGCCACATTTTTCATTAACGAAACACTTTGAAACTTGGAACACTGGTAGAATGTGTCATATAAAACATCTTTTTCTCTTAGTCTTCTTTAAAAAAAAAAGAAATCCCTAAGTTATTCCATGTTAAAGTTGTCGTATTTCTGTAATTTCAACCAATCACTGACGTCCATTCAGCCCATATACATTAAGTGATAGGGTTAGGGTAAAACAGCAAATTTAAAAAGAAAAAAGCAAATAAAACGAAGAAAAAAAAAGAAAATGAAAAA
>NC_068984.1:11582994-11587869 GCF_001194135.2 Octopus bimaculoides
TAGGATTCAGTTTAGAATATTAGTTTAAGGTCCCCATTAACCCTTTGGAAACCAGCCTGGTTCTATGACATAAACTTTGTTTTAAAGTAAACTATATTAAAATCTTTTATCAAAATTTCATGTTAATTTTTTTCCAGACACCAGCTATTTTACTAAATTCTTCATTATTTTCTAAATTAACTGTAAGAAAGGCATTGTATTTCAACAGAAATTTGATAACAAAATTGGGTCTTATCAATTTACTAGCTGGCCCTGTGCTGTCAAAAATGACAGCTAATTGTAGTATTTTATATATAAATATGGATGGTAAATCAAATTAATACACTTGTCAATGTTATCTTGTGGAGATGTGACATTGACCATCGTTTGTTACTGAAAGAACGCTGATTCACACACAAACATTCAAATACTTCCCCTGTACACCCACACTGAAACACTGATTTTTCTTGAATGTTCATCGCACTTCCATTGCACGCACACACAAACACACCTCTCTTCTACATACGCGCACACATACTCACACAGAGTTGAAACTCTCCCACTACCAAGTTAGCCATCACCCCTTCCTTCTTTATCCATCTATCACCCTTTCCTTTCTCATTCATGTGACGGAGAAAAACAGAGTATTATTATAGTAGATTATTTCTTAACTCTTAAAGAGGAAGAATTCTAAACTTTCTGATCTGGTTTTGTCAATGTTATATTTGCAGAAAAGACATTCGAGCGAGGTCGTTGCCAGTGCCGTTGGACTGGCTCCTGTGCAGGTGGCACATAAAATATCATTTTGAGCATGGCCATTGCCAGTACCGCCTGGCACGTGAAAGCACTCACTACACTCTCAGAGCGGTTGGCGTTAGGAAGGGCATCCAGCTGTAGAAACTCTGCCAAATCAGATTGGAGCCTGGCGTAGCCATCTGGTTCGCCAGTCCTCAGCCAAATCGTCCAACCCATGCTAGCATGGAAAGCAGACGTTAAACGATGATGATATATATATATATATAGCTGTCTGGATGTTTTGCGTTCTTGTCCCATTTTTTGTATTCCTTTATATATATACGTGTGTGTGTGTGTATTATCATCATTTAATGTCTGCCTTCCATGCTGGCATGGGTGGAACAGTTTGACAGCAGCCGGTCAGGCATAAACCTGCAACAGACTTTTGCGATTGTTTTGGCAGGATTTTTACAGCTGGATGCTCTTCCTGACACCAACCACCCAACAGAGTGAACTTAGTGCTTTCTATGTGGCACAAGCACAGGCGAGGTCAGTTTTGGCAAGGTTTTTACAACTGGATGCCCTTCCAAATGCCAACCACTTTACAGTGTGGACTGGATGCTTTTTATGTGGCACCTGCACTGACAGGGTCACCAAGTAACCTGCAAGACAAAGATCTCTTGAGAGAGGAAGGGGCATTGGAGGTGGTGATCTTGTGTCAGATGATGAAAAGTTATAGTGAGACAGAGAGACAGAAACAGGTGTCTTGCTGTAGAGGAGTTACAAGGTTACCTGGCCGGAGAGAGAGAGAAGGAAGGAATGAGGACAGAAACAAGGTGTACTGCTGCGAAGGAGATACATGGTTATTCAACCTGAGGGAAGTGCAGGAGAAGGAGAGAGAGAGAGAGAGAGAGTTGGAGACATTAGGGTAGAGATGGTGGCAAAGTGCCAGGCACATTCACAAGGGGCGGGGATCAGGATATAAATGGGATGGTTGAGTAAAACCAGAGAGAGATATAGATGGTGGCAAGTGCCAGGGCACACCCTTGAGATTTTAAGGCCATAATATAAGTGGCAGGATTGCCAAAGAAGTGTGATTAGAGAGTGGGGAGAGGAAGTGAGTGGTAAAAACCTGGGTATATAAAGTGGGGTGGGGGATACTGGGTAGCAATGATACAGAGAAACAGGGCTCCGTGAGGACAGGATTGGGGAGTGAGAGATAGACATAGGGCATGAAGGAGGAAATGTGAGGAAGAGAAGAGATATAGATTGGTTTGTTGGGGAAGAGTGTGTGAAAAGTTTTCTTGTTATGTGTGGGTGGAACACACAGGTCAGGGGCTACCTGATAGCAATGAGACAGGGCCAAGCGGACTGGATTCGGGAGTGGGAGGTAAGGATAGTGCATGAAGTAGAAATGTGAGGAAGAGAACAGATATGGGGATGTAGTTTGGTTTGTTGTGGTGGGGGGTGTGAAAAGTTTTCTTAGATGTGGGTGGATCTTCTCAACAACCTCATATCACCAAACATCTTGGTCCATTGTTATTTCCTCTGTGAGGCCCAACATCCTGAGATCAGTCCTTAACACTTAATCCCATGTCTTTCTGGGTTTCTCTCTTCCAGTGGTCGGCACTTCTTTATAGTCCTTGTTCATGTGCATCACATGTCCAAACCATAGTCTTCTCTTGCATGCTGCATTTGATTCCTCTTATGCCCAACTTTTCTCTCAATATATTTGCATTTTGTCATACATGTGCACTGATGTTGCACATCCAACAGAACCTACTGCCTTCATTTCTCTCCAGTCAGTGTAATGTCTTCTGCATTCAGAGCCTATGGAGTACAGCCATTCGCACACAAGCATCATACAGTCTACCTTTCACTCTGAGAGAGGGTCCTTTTGTTGCCAACAGAGGTAGTAGCTCTCTGAACTTCCTCCACCCTATTGTTATTCTAGAAGCAATACTTTCAGAGCATCTGCCCCTATTGCTAATAAGCACAACATGTCCATAAAAGATTTTTATCTTGGATGAAAACCAGTCTTTTACCTGCTAATGTATATACATCAAGTATTATATACAGATAGCTTTTTAATCTAATACTGTTTCAACTGCATATGCTGTATTATGCATACATACACACATATATGATGAACATTTGTATGTGTGTCTATTTGTGTACATATATGTATGTATATTTGTGTACATATATGTATGTATATATGTATATATATATCTATGATGATGATATATAAGACCAAAAAGGACAATAAAAACCAACCAAGGCAGGATGAGTATCTCTAGTCATTTAGAATATTTAATTAAAGTGAATTTGAAATAATTAATTAATTAATCAACTAGTTATTTAATCAATTAATTATTGGATGTCTTACAGCTGTTTCTGAGATATCCCAAGTGATAGGTTAGCATCTTCATACACTGAGTATTCTGTCCTCAGAGACAAGGTGAGTATGTATGAAAGTTCTAGACAGGGAATTCACAGACAGAAATTGTAGCTTGCTGCATCCTTATATAACTGGTTACGTCTTCACACTTCACTTTTCCGTTGCCATAACACTTCCAGTAAATGGAATGGCATATGAAGTTACCATAAAGAGACATCTGTACGTCATTGGATTATAGGAGATAAGCACTTGTACAACATGAGTACCACTGTCTCCCTGATTAGTATCTAGTGACAGGCTGAAGGAAGATGATCAGTAATCATGTGAAACAGGTTTTTATCTATCTACACACACACACATCGCCATATTTCATTCCATAACAGCTACGTCTGAAGCTCGCAGGGTTACATAATCAGACTGTTACCTAACGCTCCATTGAACTCCTAGTGCAAAAATCAGTTGGTAAAATCAGCCATAATGGATAAATAATAATGTACATTTCAATTAATTAATATATATATATATATATATATATCATTATCATCATCATCGTTTAATGTCCGCTTTCCATGCTAGCATGGGTTGGATGATTTAACTGAGGACTGGCAAGCCAGAAGACTGCACCAGGCTCCAATCTGGTCTGGCAGAGTTTCTACAGCTGGATGCCCTTCCTAACGCCAACCACTCCAAGAGTGTATTGGGTGCTTTTACGTGCCACCAGCACGAGGGCCAGTCACACGGTACTGGCAACATATATAATAAGTATGATGTTGCAAACAGAGAAAATAGAATTCAAAATATGAGCATATGAATATGTTTATTAATATTTAGCAGAAGTAACAGAGTAACCCGAGGTCTGAGAGTTTCATGCATTAAAACTCTTGGCACTTGAGTCACTCTGTTGCTACTGTGCATATACATTGTGTGTGTGTGTGTGTGTGAGAGAGACAGAGTGTGTGTATGTGAGAGAAAGAGAGTGTGTTTATGGGTGTGCGTGCATGCATGTGTGTGTGTGTGTGTGTGTGTGTCTTATTTACACATTTTGCCCTTAGTGACTTTCAGAGTTGAATTCCTTTCCATCCCTTCTTTTCCCTTCTTACATTTTTGGGTGCTTGTTTAAAGGAATCTCTCCAAAATTTCTGTGTTTGTCCCCCCCCCCCGTCTCTCTAACTCATATTTATTTATAGATTTTCTACATTTTGAATATTGCTGTAATTCCCTGCATTTTAACCCCAACCTGACCTCTGTTGACATCTTCCTAGTGTTTTGACAATCACCTTTCCAAACCAACAAAGAAACTGCTATTATTTGACTGGCTACAAATACCAGCCAAATCACCCACAAATCACACAATACAGTCCCAGACAAATAATTTAGTCTTTGATACAATATGTTAGGAAGGAAGGAAGGAAGGAAGAGTGAGTGAGCAAGTTCTTTCTTTCCTACCTTTCTTTATTTCCTTTCTTTCTTTCCTTCCTTTCTTTCTTTCTCTCTCTTTCTTTTTCTTTCTTTCCTTTCTTTCTTTCTCTCTCTCTTTCTTTCTTTCTCTCTCTCTTTCTTTCTTTCTCTCTCTCTTTCTTTCTTTCTCTCTCTTTCTCTTTCTTTCTTTCTCTCTTTCTTTCTTTCTTTCTCTCTCTTTCTCTTTCTTTCTTTCTCTCTCTCCCCCTCTCTCTTTCTTTCCTTCTCTCTCTCCCCTCTTTCTTTCCTTCCTTCCTTCTTTCCTTTCTTTCTCTCTTTCTTTCTCTCTCTCCCCCTCCCCC
>NC_068984.1:11588195-11589021 GCF_001194135.2 Octopus bimaculoides
CTTTCTTTCCTTCTCTCTCCCCTCTTTCTTTCTTTCTTTCTTTCTTTCTTTCTTTCTTTCTTTCCTTCTTTCTTTCCTTCTTTCTTTCCTTCTCTCTTTCTTTCTTTCTCTCTCTCTCCCTCTCCTCCTCTCTCTTTCTTTCCTTCTCTCTCTCCCCTCTTTCTTTCCTTTCTTTCTTTCTCTCTTTCTTTCTTTCTTTCTTTCTTTCTTTCTTTCTTTCTTTCTTTCTTAGCCATTTTGAACAATTTAGAATCTTATTGGACGTCTGCATCTATTTTACCGATCCCAGAGAAACAAACAGTCAATCCATATATGCATGTATATATTTGCATGTAATGACAAATATCAAAGAATGGAGTTCGCAAATTATTTTCATGCTTAGCTTTTAATCATTTCATCCTTATGTATTGTGGCTTATCTTGTATTCTGTTGTAACCATGTCAGCAGCTATTGATTAATTTCCATCTGCTATGTAGGATTTCTTTTGAATTTTCAGATAGCAGATATCTGTAGAAGTGCTTCATGTGGTAAGCACTTCACTTGATCATCATCATCATCATTGTTTAACATCCGCTTTCCATGCTGGCATGGGTTGGACGATTTGACTGAGGACTGGCAAACCAGATGGCTGCACCAGGCTCCAATCTGATCTGGCAGAATTTCTACAGCTGGATGCCCTTCCTAACGCCAACCACTCCGAGAGTGTAGTGGGTGCTTTTACTTGCCACTGGCATGAGGGCCAGTCTGGCGGTACTGGCAATGGACACTCTCAAATGGTATTTTTACGTGCCACCTGCAGGGGAGTCAGTCCAGTGGCATTGACAAC
>NC_068984.1:11590131-11591907 GCF_001194135.2 Octopus bimaculoides
TAGGGATCTGTGATTCCCTGAAGAGAAGGTTACAATTTTAACATCACAGATCCCTATGGATCACATAGGTTGTAATCCTTTGAAACATATGTAGGAATAAAGTATGCAATTATAACATGCGTTTTCTCCATTCCTTAAATTTATATATATATATATATATATATATATATATATCAATAGTACAAGCACTCAAGAAACCTTTTGAGGCTAACCTTCAACAGAAAGACTATATATAAGAAAACAACATGTGATTTAATGCAGGGAAATTCTAAACCATCTGCTACCAGCTAGCTTCTGCTTACATGCAACAACAATGATTCTCTGGAGCAAAAGGAGTGGCAAACCCAGAGTCTAGTACAGTGCGTGATCTGGGGACTGATATGAGAAACAAGACCCTGTTTCATGTGCATATCACCAAGATGATGGCAATGTGCAGGCAAATGGCTGGCTGGATTCTGAGAATTTTCAGAACAAGGGGCCAGGAAACTATGTGTATATATCATCATTATCATCCTTTAATGTCCATTTTCCATGCTGGCATGGGTTGGACAGTCTGACCAGAACTGGCAAGCAGGAGAGCTGCATCAGGTTCCAGTCTGATTTGGTTGGTTTCTATTGCTGGATGCCCTGCCTAATGCCAACCATTTTACAGTGTGTACTGGGTGCTTTTTATGTGGCACCAGCATAGGGCTCTTGTAGGCCAGTCCTCTTTATTAGGGGGTGTGGCATTAACAGTTCTGCTGTAGAGTACGGGTTCTCTTAAGTACAGCAAGGCAATAGATATCTCAGTCCTTTGATATCTCCTCTGCAAGGAGAATAATGTTCACAACTGCTAGGCAACCAGTGTTGGTGTGTTTACATCTCCATAACTTAGCAGTTCAGTAAAAGAAACTAATAGAATAAAAGCAAAACAAAACAAGTACTGGGGTTGAGTCATTCAGCTAAAAATTCTTCAAGATGGTGCCCCAGCATGGCCGCAGTCTAATAACTGAAACAAAAAAAAGATAAAACTCTGTTTTTTCTTTCTCTGGTCTCAAATGGGTTTGCCATGTCAGTTACAATAACATAGTTTCTTAGTATCTGTTGTCATTTTTGTTGTCGATGGTAATGGTAGCTTTAATACTTATCTTTTTCTTTACATTTCTGCTGCGAATAGACACACAATAAATGCAGAATTTTGTTTCACCATTCTAAAACAGAAATAGTCCAGATGATCATAAAATCGTCTACAATTGTTTAAATGATATTGCCTCGTTGATCACATGTAATTTTAGTAATATATGATATTAAAACGTTAATGAGAAATTCCCCGTGGTGTAAACAATCTGTCATGGTGTTGAAAGGGGATGATATAATGTGTGTGTGAAAGAGAGGGGGGAGGAGAAAGAAAGAGGGAGGGAGAGAAAGAGAGAGATTCACAGAATACTGCTAGCACGTGCACACTCACATATCTGTTTATGTATCTTCTAGCTTCTGTTAAAGGGCTGAGGAGATGATAAAAGTGCAATGTGTGTGTGTGTGAGGGGGAGAGAAAGAGGGAGAGTGGGAGAGAGATTCAAATGAAACCTGCTGGAGTGGGTGTGTGGTAAGTAGCTAGCTTACCAACCACATGGTTCCGGGTTCATTCCCACTGCGTGGCACCTTGGGCAAGTGTCTTCTACTATAGCCTTGGGTTGACCAAAGCCTTGTGAGTGGATTTGGTAGACGGAAACTGAAAGAAGCCCATCGTATATATGTATATATATGTATGTATATATATATATATATATATATATG
>NC_068984.1:11592467-11596716 GCF_001194135.2 Octopus bimaculoides
TTATTTGTTTTTATATTTCAGATCAATAATGTCAGTGAAGGATTGCAATGGCGTGATGAAACACGAGAAGAAAAAAAAGATAGCTGTTCACTGGTTCCGGCATGGACAACGTCTTCATGATAATCCTGCTCTTGTGAATGCCCTGAAAGACTGTGATGAATTCTACCCAGTCTTTATCTTCGATGGAGAAGTTGCTGGTACAAAACTGTGTGGTTTTAATAGATGGCGATTTCTATTAGAAAATCTGAAAGATCTGGATGAATCATTTGCTGAATATGGTGGGAGGCTGTATACTTTCCAAGGCAAACCTGTTGAAGTTTTTAAGAATCTTCAGAAAGAATGGGGTATTACTCACATCACTGCTGAAATTGATCCTGAACCAATATGGCAGGAAAGGGATGATGCAGTGAAAGAATTTTGTCAGAAATCAGGTATCGAGTGTGATTTTTTCACTTCTCATACTCTGTGGGATCCAAAACTTTTACTGAAAAAGAATGGAGGGACACCTCCACTGACCTTTGAATTATTTCAGCTTGTTACTTCTTCTCTTGGACCACCTCTTCGCCCACTTGATACCCCAACTTTTGAGGGAGTTAAAATGCCACTACCTGAAAACCATGAGAAATTTGCTGTACCAACATTAAAATCACTTGGTATTGATCCTGAGTTTGAAGAACAGAAAAGCCCCATCAACGTTTTTATTGGTGGTGAAAAACGTGCTCTTGTACTACTTAAAGCACGTTTAGAAAAAGAAGCCCAAAGTTTCCGCCATGGCCAATGCTTGCCAAACCATCAAGAGCAACCGGAACTGCTGGCCAGAGCTGTCAGTTTAAGTCCTTATCTCCGCTTTGGTTGTGTCTCAATCCGTAAAACTTATTGGGATATATGTGATACTTATAAAAGGATCAAGAAGGTTGAGGCTCCAAATGAGATTGTTTGCCAACTTTATTGGAGAGAGTATTTCTATATTATGTCTATTGATAACATCAATTTTGATAAAATTGAGAACAACCCTTATTGTCTGAAAATCAACTGGCAATATAATGAGGAGTTTTTGAAGAAATGGGAAATGGGACAAACTGGTTACCCATGGATTGATGCAATCATGAATCAGTTACGCTTTGAAGGCTGGAATCATCATGTTGGTCGTCATGCAGTGTCTTGTTTCTTGACAAGAGGTGATCTTTGGGTGAGTTGGGAAGATGGTTTAAAACTTTTTCTGAAATATCAGTTGGATGCAGATTGGTCAGTTTGTGCTGGAAATTGGATGTGGGTGTCCAGTTCAGCTTTTGAGAAAGCTCTTCAGTGTCCTACCTGCTACTCTCCTGTTGTGTATGGTATGCGGATGGACAGAAATGGAGATTTTGTGAAAACCTACGTTCCCGTCTTAAAAGACATGCCACTTAAATATTTATTCTGTCCATGGAAAGCACCTTTGGAAATTCAAGAGAAAGCTAATTGTATTATTGGCAAAGATTACCCTGAACCAATCGTTATGCATCGTGATGCCTCCAAACAAAACATGACCAAGATGTATAAAGTAAAGGAACATTTGTTACACCAAGACGTACCTCATTGTGGTCCAACCAATGAAACAGAAGTTTGGAAATTTGCCTGGCTCCCACCAATTGAACACCACGATCTGGCTCACAATATTTAGTCATATTTTTGTAACGACTTCAAGTGATTTTATTAAACTGTGTTGTTACTGTTAGTTTCTCGATTATAATCTGTAGTAAAATAAACATTAGTGGCCAAGACAGCACTAACAGATTTGTCAGAATGAAAGTAACTATGCACTTATTCTTTTCTAAAACAATTTGTTTTCTTGTTGATTGGTTAAATACAAGTGTTTGTTATATTTGTTTAATATTCTAGTTATAATCATCTTGTGTATATTATTGGGTGGGGGGAAAAAAAAAAAAGACCCATTTCACTCTCTAATGAAGGGCTTTACTTGGAACAATGTTCTCATATCACCACAACATATAAATTTAATTTTATTATGTTGACTTAAGATTTATATCTTAGACATTTGTTATGTATTGTAAAATATTGTAAAGTAGCTTACTGAGAAAAAGCATTGGCAGAAAGAATTTGTAATTGCTTCTTGTCACTAGTTTGAGATTTCTTAACATGAAAGGTTTTGAGACACAATGCATAGTCACAGCCTGTGTCAATTCATGCAATTCATGCAACTCCTGCAGCTTATGTGTAGCCCATGCTAATTGTATGCTAAAGAAGGGCTAAAAACCTATAATGTATGTTGGACCATTCGACTGTCTAAGTTTTCAATTGGCTACTGAATAGCATCAGGTTATTTAAGTAGAACTGACTGGAGATATTAATAATGAAAAATAAAATATTTTAAAATTCATTTTTACAACTGATCACTTATTTGATTTAGATACCTTCATAAATTGTTAGCACAGATATTTTACCCATGGATTCTTGAGACAGCAAACTGGCAGGGTCATTAAAGCATTAGCTGAAATACCTTGTGTTAGTTTTTCTGGCTCTTTTCCTTCTAAGTTCAAATCAGTCCTGCCTCAGCTACATTGGGTGGCAGATAGATAAACTCATATTTTGGTGAGTAGTCTACTTGCTCTCCTGCACCATTTCTTAATCATTAGGACATTAAAAACAAAATCTAATTTTTATCCTCCATAAAATTTCTTTCATTAGATTTCAGACAATAATTTTAATATTTTTCCCCATTCTCACCAGTTTAAGGTTGCTGTTTGTAGTTTAGTGGTTAGATAATTTTATTTGTTATTTCCATATGATTTTTACAAAAGACATGATCTGTGTCAGACAACACGCTATAGTCTTGCAAGGCAAAAAAGAAAAAATAAACAAGTAGTTATTTAGCTGCACAATGCTTTCACATTCTTTTAGTTCATTTCCTCATTCTCATAAGAAATGTTATGTTCATTGTTGTGATTTTGTTCTTTATTTAGTATAAAAAATAATGGTAGGATTGTTTCTGAAAGAAATTACAAGTTAAGAGAATAATTTGTGTTCAAAACACTGGCAGTTTGTAAACCAGTTACCATCAGTCATATAGAAAAACACTAGCATTATTGCACATATTTCCAACTATTCTCATTTTGCACAGAAATTATAGAGTATTATTTTAAATATGCTAATTTTCATGCTTATTCTTCATTTCTTTGGCAAATTACGGTGAGTGTATGCTTTGTTGAGGAGGTATGATAATACTAAAACATACCTGAAGTTGTGTCTCATATTTGTCAAAATTATTAAAATGATATTAATCATTGAGCTAATATTGTTTTTTTCTCGCTGCCTATTTATTTCTAATTAGCTTTCTGGTACTCATTTCATTAAACACTTCAACACTAATTTAATTCTGTTTTAAATTTATCACCAAAGTATGCTAATCAGAGTGCCAGTTTAAAGTCATTGTATGTTCCTAGAAACCAGTCATCACTTTCTATATACTTTTGGCATTTAAACTACTGCATTGCTTTTCTTGCTCTGTTACCAGTAATCGGAAAAGCTTTCTGCATTACCCAGTGTCAAGATACAAAATATTGGCTCTTAATTTTAGTGGAGGCCAATCCTTTATGCACTTGTAATGCATTTCTTGTATAAAGCTATAAGAGTTATGTTATCTGATGTCTCCAACACTCTCTCCTCTCCTTTTATCTCATAATGATGAGTACACAGCTCTATCATTATGGTATTGAGTAAATGAGGGAGACTGTTCTCATGGATGTCAGTCTGTCATGGGTCACATTTTTAGAATATACACAGCTAAGGGGACTGAGGTCCAGAGGCATAAATGATCAGATTTAAACTAAAACTCCATGATCTAATCGTCAAAAAACTTTATTCACTTGGAATAATCATATTAATCATCTCATAAGATCCTAATTTATATTTTGCTACATCATTAGAACATGTGATATGCTCTGGTAGTAGTTATTGTAAGGGAGGTCATCACTTTTAGATTAATCATGATGAGGTTAGAAGTTTGAAATTTAAATTGAAAAGTAATGAAGAAGCAGAGTATACATATTTAATTTTTTCTCTCTCGTTACATTAATCTTAAATATTCTAATCATAGGTAGCCATGTATAGTGCCATTTCATCCTTATTTGAAATCATCAGCATGACATAACTCAATTACACTACATTAGGCTTTACATCAAAATTCAATATGACTGAAATTTTGAAAACATTTTTTTCCTGTTAATTATATACTACTACTACTACTACTACT
>NC_068984.1:11596908-11606729 GCF_001194135.2 Octopus bimaculoides
TTTTTTTTTTTTTTTTTCAGTTTTTAGTTTTTACCTATTTTTGGTTAGCATGGTAACATAAATTCCCATACTTTCATTAAACTACCAGATTAATTACTTTTTCAGTTGGATGTGTGTCTTTACTGGGCTGGGAGTCTCTTATATATTCCCAGATAAAGCAGATCAAGTTCAAAATGAATGCATGGAAGAGAATATATTCATTTTAAAGTGGTTTCTAGTCGTATTTTATGGATATTTAAAGAATTTTTTAAACCTCACTTTATTTAGTTTTTCAGTAGCTTTTAGTGTTTTCTAGTGTTTTTATATTTTCATTTATATCAGTTTGTTTGTATTGTTCATAAAGACATTGTATTTTCATTAAAGACTTCTTGGCCTGTGGTATTTTGTTATGCAACCATAATATACTATAAACTATGTTAAATGTTTAAATCAACACCACATTCTACTGTGTTAGCAGCGCTCTTTACATTATCCTGTTGAGGTTATTTCTACAGAAATAACCTTACAGATTTTTCCCCCTTCATCAGCACCCACCTAACCCACTCTTGTCTCCAAACACATTGATTATAAAGCCACCACATACAGCAAACCCTTAGAATATGGTATATACACTCATTACTCATTTTTGTCTTCAGTCTTATTGTTTGTTTGCATCTGACGTCTCAATATGAAACATTGTAGCAAAAAATCAGTCCTGGCTATAATTTCTGTACAAATAACCGTAACATGATAATGTAAAGAGCACTGCTAACACAGTAGAACGTAGTGTTGACTTATAAAAACATTTAACATACTTTAAGAGTATAATATGGTTGCATAATGAAATACCATGTGCCTACAAGTAATTAATGTTTACATGCCAGCTCCAGGAATACGTTTAATATGTAAATTGGTATATCCAATAACTTAACACCGCTGTATGCGGTTGCTATATAAGCAATGTGTTCAGAGGCAAGAGTGGGTTTGATGGGTGCTGATGAAGGGCAAAAACCCCCCGAAATATGGCATATACACTCATTACCCATTTTTGTCTTTGGTCTCATTGTTCATTTACATCTGACATCTCAATATGAAACATTGTAGCAAAAAATCTGTGCTGGCTATAGAAATAACCTTAACAAAATATTGTATTTTCATGATTAAACTCATTAAATATATGCACTTACATCTGTAATCTGTGTTTGTTCTTTACTAAATCTTTGTTTTATTTTTATTTTTCCCTGTTCTTTTTCTGTCTTGCAATTTATTTGGCAACTTCACTGTTGGTGGTGGCAACAAAAAAGCACAGTACACACTGTAAAGTGGTTAGCATTAGGAAGAGTATCCATCTGTAGAAACCATACCAAAGCCGATATTGGAGTTCGATGCAGTTCTGTGGATTGCCAGTTCCTGTCAAACTGTCCAACCCATGCCAGCATAGAAAACAGATGTTAAATGATAATGGTGATGATTAGTTCACAAATCACAGATCCATCATTTACTCTTAATCTCTTTTCAATGCATAACAAAGAACACAAAACAGACCAACATGAACATAGAAGGAACACAGTTTGTTGCTGCAACAACCATCTAGAGATATTTACACTACTGCAGAATACTACTTCAGTATTCCTGCAATACAACTACAGCACTATTCTAAAACCAATTATCTCAAACCAGACAACCACAGGAAACAAATACACTCAAAAAATAGCAGCAATATCAATAGTCTTGTTAGTTCCAAACATAGTGCTTGGGATTCACATCATTGATAAGAGTAGAAGAACCAGCAACAGTTGAACTCTGACTAAATCAATCCAGTTTGCTTTTGTTGTGACACCAGCCAGAAAGTAGAAGTGTAAAGAAATAATGGAGAGGACATTTCTGAAGTGTCTCAATGTACCTCATGAAATTAACCATAGCATTTAGACGTGCACTGTATGATGCTTACCTTGGCGGAAGCTTCATGTGTCTGAAACAATTGATCTATGGGTTGCACCTTGTTATTTAGCCAATATCCTGTGTGTTATAGAAGGCTGCGAGCTGGCAGCAACGTCAGCACGCCGGGCGAAACACTTAGAAGTATTTTGTCTGTTGTGGAGGCGCAATGGCCCAGTGGTTAGGGCAGTGGACTCACGGTCATAGGATCGCGGTTTCAATTCCCAGACTGAGCGTTGTGAGTGTTTATTGAACGAAAACACCTAAAGCTCCAAGAGGCTCCGGCAGCGGATGGTGGCGAACCCTGCTGTACTCTTCCACCACAACTTTCTCTCACTCTTACTTCCTGTTTCTGTTGTGCCTGTAATGCAAAAGGGTCAGCCTTGTCACACTGTGTCATTGCTGAATATCCCCAAGAACTATGTTAAGGGTACACGTGTCTGTGGAGTGCTCAGCCACTTGCACGTTAATTTCATGAGCAGGCTGTTCTGTTGATCAGATCAACTGGAACCCTCGACGTCGTAAGCGACGGAGTGCCAACAACATGTTATAAGTCTAACCTAATTTGGAACACCACCACCACTGCCAACAACAACAGCAACAGCATCTGCAGATTATGTGTTGCAGTTAGTATATTTGTTGAATTTGTGTCATTTTTTTCTGCAGATTTTATGAGATATAAAAACTGAGTCCATGTTATTAACCAAAGATCAAAGAACCAGTTGTGTATAACTGAATGAACTGGTAAATCTGCCCGTCAGTATTCAGCCAGCAGCTCTCTGAATTTGTGGTAGAAATTTCTGTAGATGTCCAGCACAATTATTTTTTTCTTTTCTTAAATAGTTTGGCCTGGTTGAAATATCTGTACCCATGGCCTCTGCAGGCCCTCCAACACCAGGGATACCGATACAGTTGATGTTCCTCATGAACAGCTGCATGTTAATAGTTTCAAAGGAAAACATTGGTTGGGAGGAAATTCCAGAAATATAGTATTTGATTGGCAACTCAATGAAGATGCTACTGTACCAGAGCACTGTTCTGCCAACAACAGTCTATGCAGAACAAACTAAGAAAATGACTGCCAAACCACTCAAAAGTTGAGTGCATTTCATAGACAGGCGTAGGAATGTCTGTGTGGTAAGTAGCTTGCTTACGAACCACATGGTTCCAGGTTCAGTCCCACTACGTGGCACCTCGGGCAAGTGTCTTCTACTATAGCCTCGGGCCAACCAAAGCCTTGTGAGTGGATTTGGTAGACAGAAACTGAAAGAAGCCCGTTGTATATATGTATATATATATATATATGTATGTGTGTGTTTGTCCCCCCAGCATCGCTTGACAACCGCTAGAATAAGTACTAGAATTACAAAGAATCAGTTCTGGGGGCGATTTGCTCGCCTAAAGACAGTGCTTCAGCAAGGCCACGGTCAAATGACTGAAACAAGTAAAAGAGTGTCTATGCAGATTACTCAAGATCACCTTCAGAGCTCAAGCCAATTTGCATAGCATGCAGGAAATTGTGGTGAAAAGAATAATGAGATATGCAGGTCATGTTTTCCAACTACCAGAAGAATGAAGGTCCAAGAGAGCCAAACAATGGGTACCACCAGAAGGATGAAGAAAGCAAAGGAAACCCAAGAAGACATGACATGCCACTTCAAAGATCTGAAGTAACTTAACATGACCTGGGAAGAAGCAGGTAACGATGCTCAAAACCAGGATTATTGGAGATGTTTTGCTGTCCATTGTTCAGGAGAACTGTATGAGAAGAACTAAAACTAAGGTGTTCTGGGGGGTATGACTTAGAAAAAATGCTAAATGCTGGATTTGAGTGGGCACGCAAGATGGCTGGCATAAAAAGGAATGTAAGAGATACCCAGTGAATTTGTAACCATTAGTTGAAACATCAGTTTTCATGTTAGTTTCTATTGTTCTCAGAATTTGCATTTGGAATTTATTAGTGTCACCTGTCAAATTTTCCACCATATAAAGGTAATACAGAATTCAGTTTAGATTGCTATTGACCTGGTTTATCTTTAGGACAGAAATAAATGTGTCACCTGTGAAAAAATTACCTGTTCTTTCTTCACCTTTAGACAGTCTACTTTTGTTGTATTTTAGCACCTTCACTGTGATCTAGTTTACATGGAGCTGTAAAAATCCTGTCAAAACAGTCAGAGAAGCCTGGTGCAGGCTTCTGCCTGGCCGGCTCCTGTCAAACCATCCCACCCATACCAGCAGGGAAGGCGGACGTTAAACAATGCTGTTGCTGCTGATGATGACGATGCACTAAGTTGTTGCGTGTGAACTTTGCACTGTTGCCTTTCTCTTTCCACATAAAAATAACCAACTGTTACAAGCTCAATGCCCAGAGATTTTCAATGAAAACTAACATCTGGATGTACTTTTAACTTGTCATAGTGAAAAACTTTGTAAAAGGTGAGAAAAATCTATAGGTGTAAGCAATTTTTTCTTTTGTGAATTCATTTTAATACATCTCCAACTGCCACATGCAGCCTTATTCAAACTTCTTACCAATTACATACAACAATAACAGGAGAGATGAATGAGTTAAGAAGGTCTGAGTGGACCATCCAGCTCCAAGGAGTGGAGATCACTGTAGTTGTAGTAGTAGAGATAACTGTTGTAGTGGTAGTGGCAGTATAAGAGCAATGAAACTGCAGGTCTATGGACCAAAAGTTGGAGTGTGTTGGAAACGAAGAGTATGAATTCATATTCTTCCCACAACAATGGTTTCAAATTTTGGCTCAAAGTCAGTAATATTAGGGTGAGGGGCAAACTCGATGACATTGGCCTCAGCGCTCAAATGGTATTATTTTATTGACTCCAAAAGGATAAAAGGCAACTCAACCTTGGTAGAATTTGAACTCAGAATGTAAAGAATTGGATGAAATGTTGCTAAACATTCTATCTAACGTTCTAATAATTTTGCCAACTCACTGCTTTTCTTTCTAATTTTGGCACAAGGCCGGCAATTTTAGGCTAAGGGCAAGTTGATTACATTACCTTCAATACATGACTGGTACTAAAGCAGCCAGCTGGTAGAATCGTTAGCATGCTGGGCGAAATGCTTAGCAGTATTTTGTCTGCCGATACATTCTGAGTTCAAATTTCGCCGAGGTTGACCTTACCTTTTATCCTTTTGGGGTCGATTAAATAAGTACCAGTTACGCACTGGGATCGATGTAATCGACTTAATCCCTTCCCCCGAATTTGAGGCCTTCTGCTTCCAGTAGAAAAGATTATCATCAGTAAGTGACCTCAGTAGCGCAGTAGGCAGCGCATCAGTCTCCTAATCAAGTACTTGACTGGTACTTTATTTTATCAGCAGATTTTGAACTCAGAATGTAAGAAGTTGCTAGAAATGCTGTAAAGCATGTCTAATAAGTTAATGATTCTTCCAGCTTATCACCTTAACTCTTTTACATTATGATACAATAATGACAAAAAAACTATGACATCAATGTATATACAGGGTGTTCAGAAAGTCTCTCTGCAGTAAGTACTTAATGGTTTCCAGGCAATTCTTGTACACTGATCCTTTACTTGCTCCCTAGAAAATAAAGTCTGGCGGTGTTAAATCAGGTGATCTTGGTGGCCAGAGTCCCTTTGAAATAATGCATTTACTGAAAAACTCTTGAAGTAGCACCATGGTGATGCACAGGATGAAAAAGATTTACTGCCGAGAGACTTTTTGAACATCCTATACTTCTGTCTATAATCTTAAAACATCCATTTGAAGCTTGAATTATTGTGATGGCAGTGAATCAAATGCCAGCCTACTTTTTCTGTTTTTGTTTTACAATTAGCAACAGAGTTACCATATACTTAAATAAACATCTTTCAGTGGAACTCTCTTTGTTCCTTCATGATATCAGCTGGCTCTTCTCATTAACACTTAATATTACTTCACTTGTTAATTTTTCTGTATTCCCTTTTCTTGATGCAAGCAAATACTAGTCTTCTTTTTTTCTTTTCTGTTCTTATTCTAGAGATTGTATTCAAATATGGAACTGCATATAACATCAATTAGCTAGCATAAGAAATGGAAGGAGAGCTTAGAAATTCAAATAACTTATGTGATTCAGTGTTTAATCTTACCATTTTTAAAAAAGTTTCTATCTCATTTCCGCTTTATTTCTTTTCTGTTTACCAATCTAGAACTTCATCTCTTGAGATATTGTTGCATTCAGTTTAGCAAAACACTTTATGTCTCGTTGCTCCAGTCCACTCAGCTGGCAAAAATGAGTAATCCTGTGACAGACCATCATCCCATCCAGGGGTTAATACATCCACCACAGAAACTAGGAAACTGACCACATGAGTCTGTATAACTTGGGAAGGATCTTTATCTTTTATTATTCTATATAAATATAATACACAAACACATACTGGTACAGGATGAACTGATCTAAGGAAATAGTATAGTCACTAGCCGTTGCTTTTTGATTAGTGGTACAGTAATCCCTCGCTATACTGCAGTTTACTATTTAAGCTTACATTGATTCCTCTGTGGTGCTGTTTTGCATTTATAATAAAATAAACGTATACAAATTATAAAAAAAAAAAATATATATATATACAGTACTGTTTCTACTTCCTGGATTTTCATCTATCGTGGGGGCTTTTGGAACGTAACACCCACAAAAGTCGAGGGATTACTGTAACCATAATTATAATCTTATTCCTATCAATCTTAGAAGAGAAACGAGATATTGTGCAGTACATGATTTTCTAAACAGAATTCACGAGTGGCAAAGTGAAGTGAAATAGCTACAAGTGAGAATTAAGATGGGATTGCAAAGTTGTTTTACTTCCTTTTCTATATTGTCCACTAAAAATGCACCCAGTTCATGTTGTAAAGTGGTTGGTCACAAGCATCTAGGTGTGAAAATCATACCAAAGAAAACATTGTTTTTGTATAGCAACAAAGATAGGCAGTTCTTTTCATTGCATGCATCAGATGATGGCAGACTGCAACAAACCTGTCTGATACATGCTAGCATAGAGAAAACAGATCTAAAATGATGACTACGATAATATAAGATTACAAAGGGCCAAATAGTTGATTTTCTAACACAGCTTCTATAATTACAAATACAAAATAATAATATTAACCATATCATAGACATAAGCATAGCTGTATGGTAAGAAATTTGTTTCCCAGTCACATGAGTTCAGGTTCAGTCCCTTGGCACGACACTTTAGGCAAGTGTTTTCTATTATAGCTCTGAGCTGACCAAAGCCTTGTGATTGGATTTGGTAGACAGAAACTGGAAGAAGCTGGTCATACATGTGTGTGTGTGTGTGTTACTGTCTACTTGATAGTTATGAATGTCACTGTCATACAAGTGGTATCCATTGTTTCCAATTTTCCATGAAGACATGTTTGGCCATGGGGAAATATTACTTTATTCAGAAATAGGTGACGGTTGGCAACAGGAAGCATGCAAAAGTGGACATTAAAACAATGACGATGATGATGATGAATGAGAAATATAAAAATTACAAGAAAGAAAAGTGAATAACTTCCAAAATTTATTCTTTAATTTCAGAAATGGATTCAATTAAATTCCACAATGCATAAATTGTTTTATCATTAAAGAATATTGATTTTTAAAGCAGATTGACTACACTTTCAGTTTATGTTACAGAGCCGTCAGAGTGAGAAAATAAGTAATATGTTATACATATTTTCAGATTATTTCAACAAGAGTAGAGTGATGTAGGAGAAAACTAATAACTGGCAAAATATAAAAATTCCTCATAGATAATAAAAGTTTGAAGCTAAGGGTGGGAGAAAAAAGATATTTTTATTATAGGCTAATACAAGTGGGACATGTTGGAAAAATCTGCTAAACAATATCATGATTTAAGTGTGAGAATATAGTAAATCTTTTAAATAGAATTGCTAGTAAAATTTAACAAAGTTCATAGTATTATATGTCAAATACCAACAAGATAACAGAGCATTGCAACTTATTGAATTGCCTGCTTATTCCTCCGCCTGTTCACCCTGCTGTTCACCAGGTGGTGGAAGTTTAAGATCTGATGGCTCCACACCCCAAATCTCACGAGCATACTCACTGATTGTGCGATCGCTGGAGAATTTGCCAGAAGCAGCAATGTTGTAAACACATTTTTTGGCCCATTCAGTAGGATTCTGTGGAAGGGGGAAAAAAAGAAGAAGATATATATGAGCTTCAAACAGATTCTTAAAAAATGAAAATCTTGGATATTATTTTGTTCATAATTGTTTTTTATAATGAAGATTTAGCAAGACATACTTTCAGATAGGGAATACAGTAACATTGTGTGGTTACTGGGTCTATGGTTTACGTCTCGTTCGTGGCACTCCGTCGGTTACGACGACGAGGGTTCCAGTTGATCCAATCAACAGAACAGCCTGCTTGTGAAATTAACGTGCAAGTGATTGAGCGCTCCACAGACACGTTTACCCTTAATGTAGTTCTCGGGGAGATTCAGTGTGACACAGTTTGTGACAAGGCTGGCCCTTCGAAATACAGGTACAACAGAAACAGGAAGAAAGAGTGAGAGAAAGTTGTGGTGAAAGACTACAACAGGGTTTGCCGTCACCCCCTGCTGGAGCCTCATGGAGCTTTAGGTGTTTTTGCTCAATAAACACTCACAATGCCTGGTCTGGGAATCGAAACCGCGAACCTATGACTGCGAGTCTACTGCCCTAACCACTGGGCCATTGTGCCTCCACAATAACAGCACTCCGTCACTTACGACAACAAGGGTCTCAGCTGATATGATCAACGGAACAACTTGCTCATGAAATTAACATGCAAGTGGCTGAGCACTCCACAGACATGTGTAACCTTAACGAAGTTCTCAGGGAGATTCAGCGTAACACAGAGTGTGACAAGACTGGCCCTTTGAAATACAGGTACTACTCATTTTAGCAGCTGAGTAAACTGGAGCAACATGAAATAAAGTGTCTTGCTCAAGGACACAACGCATCACCAGGAAGTGAACTCACACGACCTTACAATTATGAGCAGAATGCCCTAACCACTAAGCCACGCGCCTTCACATCTCATTAGTGGTGCTCTGTAATATCGGTGATAACAGTAGTTATCAGGGGCCTTGTGCACTAATTTATCAGTCCATTACTGATGCAAATAGTGGAGCTGTAATACATTTGACAAGGGTCTGTTAACTTGCAATACAGATCTTAAATACTCAAGTGATTTCCTAGAAACTGAAGTAGAGAGCATTTCCATTGTAGTCTTACATGGATCACTACATTGAAATATAGACTTAGTGGTTCAATGATATTAGTATAATCAACTATTGAACAGAAACTGGACACTATTTTGTTTTTTCAGCACATGGTCTCAAATTATAGGCCACAATTATTAAGAATACCTATTTATAGTAGTGGAGTATATCTATAACTAGCCTGAACTGGATTATCAAACCCAACCTCTATTACTGGTTGGTTATCAGGCAGTTTCTCTCTCAGTTAAATAACAGCATCACTGAACAGGGTTATCGCCTAAATTTTGAAGATATTAGTGAAACTGTTTAGAGAGCTAGTAGATATATTGGCAGGTCAAGCAACTATAATAACTCTCAAATTTTGTCAAATCCTAGATGTAGTGAATGGAAATATTTGCTGAAAATAGGTAAACCCAAGAATAAACTATTTACAATATTTAGCAAAATAAATAAATAAAACAACAGTGAATGTGTTCAAATGACAGAAATATAAATAGTTTTATTTTCTCACCTTGAAAACTTCCTCTACTTGAGCTTGGGCTTTGATGTAACTTTCGAAGTCAGCACATAGCATGTAACTGAAAATGGAGAAGATAAAAATAATGCAGTAAAAAAAAAAAAAAAAAAAAAAAAAA
>NC_068984.1:11606803-11612777 GCF_001194135.2 Octopus bimaculoides
AACAATGCAACAAATATCTGACATAAAGAAAGAAGACAAAGGATTCACTTGTAAATATGGACATAAAAATAAAGATAATGATGACAAATGTGATAACAATCCATTATAAATTTAGTATGTTTCATTTAATTCTTCCTGAATCCTTATCAAAGTATCTGAGAAGGTCAGAGTGTAAAACCTTTATTAAATGGATCTCATAATAACTTTATTTCAACTACATATTTATTATTAACAAATAGATCTGGTATGACATCGAATCATTAGATGTAATTGACAGCTTTAAGTTGTAAAATGATATAAATATTGAAACCTCTGCAACTTGTCCAAACATTTAATTTAATATTTTCTTAGATGTCTAAAAAGTCAAACTATATATGAATATTTTACTATTCAATTCAATATTCTTTTAAACATTAAATTATTGAAAAAACTCTCTTTAAAAATATATTTGAATCTTTGTACAAGGAATTTATCTGGGTGTCATTCTTTTAGTGTGTGTTATCTATCCTTCTCCTTCCCAACATCCCATTTTGGCAAGCTATTGAAACACTGACTACCTAATCTACCTAGAGTTGACCTATGTCTCCCAAAATGAACTATTTATATCCATATGTACAGAGTTAGAGACAGTCAAGTGTTTTTACAAGCATGCAGTTCTCTGCTAGAGATGAGATATGAAAAGGTCATTCTTTGGTCAGCATCTACAACCAATATGGTATTAAGTGTGTACTAAAGAACTTTTTACTGTTTGCATTACTTCTACCTTACTTGGGTGGAAAAGTTTCAAAAATTCAGGCTTGTCTATATTGTTGGTTGGAACAAGTAACAAGTAATTTTATAACTGAATGCATTCAACTGTTAAGTAGTACTAGTGTGTTGGGTCGGTAGATTGATGGAAGAAAACTCATCTGTGAAGCCCAAACGAACAAGATAACAGCTGCAATGTTGGAACTGATATCAATATATGATTTGTAATCCACTACGTTAACCTCAAAGCCATTGTACTACTCTAATAATTTAATCTCAGTGGTTTATTATTTTTTATTATTAACTCTCCCTTTACTATAAAAACTCACTTTGAAATATATATTAGATATTCACCACTGGATTAACAAGAATTTAAGTAAATGTATTAGCTTAGTTTTATGAATACACCTCTACTTAATTTTTATATGTATACTAGTAGCTTAATATGTTTCCATAACAAAAATATTCAAATCATCATCATTTAATGTCCGTTGTCCATGCTGGCATGGGTTGGACAGTTTGACCAGGGCTGGTAAGCTGGAAGGTTGCACCAGACTCCAGTCTGATTTGGCATGGTTTTCTATGGCTGGATACCCTTCCTAACACCAGCCACTCTGAGAGTGTAATGGGGGACACCAGTATCTGCCATGACTGTGATTTTGTTCAGCTTGATGGGTCTTTTTCTCAAGCATGACATGTAAAAATTATCTTAAAAATTAATTAAGAGTACAAAATTTAACTTTTTACCCTATTTATTTCTGCTTTCTTTTTGGTTGGCTTGGGTCACACTTGGTAAATATGTTTGTTCTGTCTTATTCTTTTTTGGATAGTCGCAGAGACTTACTATAAAGCAAAATTACACAAAGATATGACACCCCTTCTGTGCCACCAGTTATCTCTCTCTTCTCCTGAGCCACATCTTATGACTGCCACATCTCATTCTTGACACTCTGTCCTGCCTCCCTGCAGATGTTTGTCATTTACTATATCCACACTGACATACCTCCGATTTCTATTCCTGATTGTACCCCTCTCTCCCCACACACCTCCCTTACCTACTAAGCATCCCCACCCCCATCATCTCCCTATTTCTCATCAACTAATTTTATTATTCAGCTGCTCTCTACCCCTTTTATACTGCTGCTTATCTTCTCCTCCCTCCTAAGCCATTTCTATTTTGTATCATGTTTTTTCCCCAAACTCATATTTACCATCAACCATGCCTCTACTCTTGTTCACTATTCATTATATTCACCCCTACCCATCTCTCCTCTTATACTCTTGCACACTTACCCACCTGCCTTTCTCTACCTTCTGATCCCACTATCTAGTCACTGTCTCTCCAGCTATTTTCGCCCACATAAATGTAAAAATTTCACCCAAACCAGACACAGGAGCTAAACGCATTTCCAGGACTTGTGAAATCCTGTTGAACTGTGCAACCCAAACCAGCAGACATGAAATGACGATGATGATGATACAAATTAAAGAGAAAAGTCACTTACTGATCACCATGTGCCAGGGTATTATAAATATCTGTGAAAAGTCCAGGCTCATGAGAGCAAAAATAGTTGTTACGGATCTGCTCCAAAATTTGTTTAAGCTCTGGTATCTTCTCAATGAAGTCATGAGCATTGTAACTGTTGAAGATAAAAACAACATAGTGTTATATTTTGAATATAGCTTTCCAAAAAAAAAACACACACATATTTAATATTATAAAGTCATGAAACAAAAAAATTAATTTTAATTTATATTGTTGAGTTTTCCTGAAGTTATTAGTTCAAAACAAGGAGAATTACCAATAGTAAGTAATTACCAATAGTAAGTAAACAGAGTCATGAGGAAATAATTATTCCAACTTACAATTCTTACTTTTAGCAAGTCGAGATTTAATGAGTAATTGATTTGCTGACCAAAACTTACACAAATTAGCTTCAGTATTATCAACAAATGTTTATAAGGATAATAACTAGTAAATTTTATACAAAAGTATAGAATATACTAAAATATGTACAAAATAAACATCACACACGTCTTCAGTAATAAAGCATCATTTCAAATTTAGTTAACATAAGAGAAATTGGAGAACTTGAAACAAATTAATTATAAAGAATTTCACCCAGCAAAATTAGCAAATTCCTTCAATTATAAAGACATGGATGTTTTGGAGAACTTGGAATGAATTAATGGATTCCAAAACATCCATTTCTTTAAAATTGAAAGAATTTGCTAATTTTGCTGGGTGAAATTCTTTATAAACAAGAAAAATAATAAACACCAAAAGCTACTTACTGACTCTTAAGTTTCTCTACTTGTTCAACAGTCATACCAAAGATGAAGATGTTTTCTGGCCCCATTTCTTCACTCATTTCAACATTGGCACCATCAAGTGTACCAATTGTGAGACCACCGTTCAGTTGGAATTTCATGTTACCGGTACCGGAAGCTTCCGTACCAGCAGTAGAAATCTGTTCACTAAGGTCAGCTGCAGGCATGATTTTCTCAGCAAGAGATACGCGATAATTTTCCAAGAAAACGACTTTCAGGCGATCTCCAATGATTGGATCATTATTCACAACATTTCCGACTGCATTGATAAGTTTAATGATTAACTTTGCCATGTGGTAACCAGGAGCAGCCTGAAATGAGTTTTCAAAATAATTATGTTAATTAATAAAATGGTGTAGAATAATTAAAAAAAAATTTTCACTTAAGTAAGTGTACCTGCATATGTTTTGATAATTATAACCTTGAAGCCGTGGAGGCACAATGGCCCAGTGGTTAAGGCAGCGGACTCGCGGTCATAGGATCGCGGTTTCGATTCCCAGACCGGGCGTGGTGAGTGTTTATTGAGCGAAAACACCTAAAGCTCCACGAGGCTCCGGCAGCGGATGGTGGCGAACCCTGCTGTACTCTTTCACCACAGCGTTCTCTCACTCTTACTTCCTGTTTCTGTTGTGCCTGTAATTCAAAGGGTCAGCCTTGTCACGCTGTGTCACGCTGAATCTCCCTGAGAACTACGTTAAGGATACACGTGTCTGTGGAGTGCTCAGCCACTTGCAAGTTAATTTCACGAGCAGGCTGTTCCGTTGATCGGATCGACTGGAACCCTTGACGTCGTAAGCGACGGAGTGCCAATAACAACAACCACCTTAAATCCATACTGTATCGTCACACACATATCCAGCTACGATCCTCAGTACATGTAAAATAAGGATAGAAATGCTATGGTATGAATTTACTACTAGAATAGCAACACACTTATTTGATCATATATTGAGTACTTCAAGTTTTGTTTTTTAGTATGTAAAATCACAAGAAAAAACAAAACAATCTATTTATAGAAGCTAACAAATAAACCATGCTGTAGTCACTCAACTTGCTAGAAATAGCTGCCTGGTCTTCCTTAAACCACACCCAAGCATCTTTTATAGAAGGGAGGATACTTTGGATTATGTAGTCCTCTCTCTCTCCTGACAGCCATCACTTAACATCCACTTTTCCATGCATGCATGGGTTGGATGTAATTTGCGGTAGTTTTTCTATGGTTGGATGTCCTTCCTGTCATCAATCCTCACCTGTTTCCAAGTAAGGTAATATTTCCCCCTACCCAGCATGTCATGGAAGGCAGGAAATGAAGAACACTGTTTGAATGATGTCACCATCATGCAAACTATCAGACAAAATCAAAGCAAAGAAACAACACACACACACACACATCATCATGAGTGGGACTTCTTTCAGTTTCCATCAATCAAATACACTCACAAAACTTTGGTCAGCCTATGTCCTCTGTAGAAGATAATGCAGTGGGCCAATAACCATGTGCTTAGGTAGAAAAGTTCTTACCATACAGCTATACCAGTACCTAAATAAACTTGGTTTTATAAAACTGACCAGTTTTAAAGCATTTGTTTTAAACTATTTCACATCTGAAAACATATGTTTCACTGCTAGCATGTGACAATATCTAACAGTGGACACTTTCAATATTCTGCTTTTTTTATTTTGTTCTTGCACCAGGATCAGAAATTTTTCAACTGTACTTTCACCTCTATGAATGCAAATACTTGAAAAGTTTCCACTGAATTTCACTTTTTTTTTCTATAAATCACTTAATTAAACTAAACATTACTTATCCTGTAGCATGAATTTCCAAAGGGTGACAGATTAACAAGTTTTCTTCAATGCTACCTTCATAAATACAGCTTCCAAACACAATGGCTAAACCAGCATTGTCTTGATATGTAACAGAGTTTCTACCCTGATATACTGCTTTCAAATTTGGGCACAAGGCCAGCAATTTCGAGAGAGGGAATGAATTGATTATATCAACCCCAGTGCTCAACTAGTACTTATTTTATCAATCCTGAACAGATGAAAGGCAAAGTTGACCGCAGTGGAATTTGTACTCAGAACATGAAAACGGATGAAATACCACTAAGCATTTTGCCAGCCTGCCACCTTTTTCTACCTGGATATATTAACAGCATTCACTGATAAAATCAAATTTAAGTCATAGAGCAGATGAATTTACTAAATTAATAGTTAAAAATAAAATAACTTATAATTTTGCCTCTTGAAGAGGATGATGGATGAGATCAAACTGAAAACAAAAAAAGAAATTACCTTTCCTCCAATCATTACTGTTCTGGGAACAACTTTTGCATTAGGATTCTTTTTGATCTTGTTGTAAAGATAAATAACATGTAAAACATTCAATAGTTGTCTCTTGTACTCATGAATCCTCTTCACCTGGATATCAAAGATTGATGCAGTGTTGACTTTGACATTTTGGTGTTTCTCCAGGTAAGCAGCCAACTTCATTTTATTTTCCTGAAAAAAAGGTTTTAGTATACATAAACTGTTTTCAGACAGGACTCTTTCAATAATAGATTTTAAAAAAATATCTATTTCAAAACATCATCAGCATAAAAATTATTTTCACACACACACACACACACACACAACAGTCATCTGAACAAAAACCATAGGGTGAAACTTTAGTTTATTTTAACCAAATACTTTATCTCATAACTCAACAGGTCAACACAAGGTCTTTACATGGACTTGCACAAGAACTTTGAGGAGCTGAATGACAGCACAAACCCAAATCCCAGTGAGTTAAAGATGCTTTTTGCTCTACTACCAAATCATTTTTATCCACAACATACACTAAACTGACTCACTAAAACTTTTGTCAAAAAAAAAAAAAAAAAAAAAA
>NC_068984.1:11613018-11618142 GCF_001194135.2 Octopus bimaculoides
TATATATATATATATATATATATATATATATATATATATATATGTTTGTTCACAAGATATTTAGTTACACCATTTTACATAGATTTCATTAACATAAGGTGATTATTAGTTACCTAATGTAAATTACATAAGACATTGTCAAATCATCAGAGAATTTTTATATGTAACACTACTGAACAGAAAAATGACAGGTTACATTCATAGTAAGAAAGAAGCCAAACTTTACTATCTATTGGACACTTACTTGTTTCACCCTCATGATTTCTCTCAAAAAGTTTTGATCACCAATAAACTTTGTAAGTTCCTTTAGTTTAAAAAGATCTGTAACCCATCCTTCACCAATTTTCTGAAATAAAAAAGGGAAAAAAATAAAATAGATGCATTTTTAATTTTATTGAAATTTATTAATTTTCAGCTTTATTTAATGATATAATAATGAAAATACAATAAAAAGTCATAGGAAGATACAGACAAGAGATGACATAACTCAAAGTCTTTCCAAATTCTAGACGGCTTATCAGAATTGTGTGTATGCAGTATGTAGTAAATAATAAAAATGAACAAATTGGTGCTGGTATAATGTAATGAACCAGAAAAGCTTAATTAAAATTACATTTGCAGTGAAGAAAAAAAACACCAAATGATAAAATCTAGACAAGAAAGCAAGAAAAGATAACTCTGAACTTTAACTGTAATAGACAAATTCATCAGTTTGTTAGGAATAAAGTATTGGGTTGTCCAGAAAGTTCGTGCCGATTTTTAAAGGAAAGAAAAAGGTCAGTAAATACTTGCCATTACATTTTTAATCAACCAAATATGAACCATTTTGTTGCACAATGCGTCTCCATCTTTCCTTTAACTTGAAAATACCCTCTTCCCAGAATTGAGGTGGTTTCATGGCAAATAAGTCGAAAGGTAAGCTACTATAAATCAGCACAAACTTTCTGGACAACCCAATAATATAACAAGTGAACCCTACAGCTTGAGACAGTAATCTCCAGAGGTTGATGATGATGATATCCGGTTAATCATAGATTGGAGAGGCCAATGCTAAGATAGCATTGTCATGATGCTAATTATATGGGTGAATCATGATAAATGCTTTCCAAAGTCAAAAATAGGGTAAATTACTTTGGGGAAGTAACAGATAAAATAAGAAAGACATACAATATTTTGTAATCAGTTTTAAAGTCAGAACTTACAGGGATGTAACTAAATACCGTAAAATATTTCAAAGATTCCTATCTTTCTGCACTCTCCACCACCCCAGAACTTACCAAATTATATATTCAGTATATGTAAACATGTTTGTTCCTCAGTTGTACTAGTTTGACAAAAGACAGTTTAACAAAAGACTATTTGAAGTGATTAAAATAACTGCATCATGGTAGAGTCACAACAATCATTGAAAATACACACGCACTGTTATATCACTGCTTTGTTTATTGTTATTTTGGAACATGTCAAGGTGGTGAGCTGGCAGAATTGTTAGCACAATGGACAAAATACTTAGTGCTATTTCATCCATCTTCATGTTCTGAGTTCAAATTCCGCTGAAGTCAACTTTGCCTTTCATCCTTTTGGGGTCGATAAAATAACTGCTGAATACTGGGGTCGATGTAATCTACTAGTCCCCTCCCCCAAATTTCAAGCCTTGTGCCTATAGTAGAAAGGGTTATTTTGGAACATGTTGTTTAATCTGACCAAGCAGATCTTTAGATTAAAGACATTCCAGTGGTGACCATTCCATCATTCTCTTTGGCATTTACCAAGGACTACATTATTCAATATCCTTCTCACAAGTCATTGAGAAAGAAAGTACTAAATCTTGGAACTTAATACCTAATTTATTTTTTCATATGATGCACAATGTAAAGGTGATATTGTCTGTAAGGCTAACACATTGAACTGACCACAAGTTCAAATTTTATTATAGAATAATATAGAGCACATCAGCTGATTTAACTGACTGTGTATGTGTCCTGTTAACAGTGTGACATATACCATCATCATCATCATTTAACATCCGCTTTCCATGCTGGCATGGGTTAGATGGTTTGACTTAGGACTGGCAAGCCAGAAGGCTACACCAGGCTCCAATCTGATCTGGCAAGGTTTCTACAGCTGGATGTCCTTCCTAACGCCAACCACTCCGAGGGTGTAGCGGGTGCTTTTTCTGTGCCACCAGCACAGGTGCCAGTCAGGTGGTACTAGCATCGGCCACGGCAATGATTTCACTTGACTCAAGAGGTCTTCTCAAGCACAGTTTATTGCTCAATGATTGAAGGGTACTCTTAATTGGATCTGTTATGCGACATTGGCATAGTCCATGGTTACGCTCTCACTTGGCTTGCTGGGCCTTCTCAAGCACAGCATATCTCCATAGGTCTCAGTCATTTGTCATGCTTCACCACCTCATCCCAGATCTTCCTGGGTCTACCTCTTCCACAGGTTCCTTCCACTGTTAGGGTGTGACACTTCCTCACACAGCTGTCCTCATCCATATGTAACACATGACCATACCAGCACAGTCATCTCTCTCACACACCACATCTGATGCTTCTTATGTTCAACTTTTCTCTCAGGGTGCTTACACTCTGTCATGTATGCACACATCCAGTGGAGCATACTAGCTTCATTTCTTGCAAGCTTACTCATGTCCTCAGCAGTCACAGCCCATGTTTCGCTGCCATGACATAATAAATTTAATACTAAATTCCAATTAATTTAATCAATGACTTACAACTTTCTGTCATTCACGAGAAAAGGAAATGCTCAAGAGAAGGATGGAATAGTCATGACTGAATGCTTTTTATCCATAGATCTGCTTGTTCAAGATTGACATTAGGTTGAATAACAACATACTCCAAAATAATAATAAAATAAAAATGTTAATATAACAATGCAATGTGTAGTTTTTACTGGCTATTGTGACACTACTATGATGTAATCATTTTAGTCCCAACACATGATCTCATTGATCAAATCCTTTGTCAAACAAGTGCAACTGAGTAATAAATTGTTTAGATATTCTGAATATATAATACCACTACTATTTCATAGTTGATTGGACCTAAGGGAAGAAAGAAATCTAGCTTAAATTTACATTAGTGAACAACAATTATGCAATTCTGAACTAAACTGAAAGTTTACTTAGAAAATAATACACAAAATAAATAAAATTACTCACATCGGCAATAACGTCAGAAAGTCCAGGGTTGCACAGCAGCAACCAGCGGCGAGGAGTAATGCCATTGGTCTTATTTTGGAAGCGTTTAGGAAACATATCATGGAAATCTTTAAAACTGAAGAAATAAAAGAGATTCTTGGTTAATATATTTCAAGATTATGACATTTTAAAAATTCTGGCAAGAATAAAAGTTTTGAAAAAAAATGTATTTAAATGATCCATGGGATTAACTATTTTTCATAAGGCTGAATATCACAATTTTCACCAACACACACTGAAATAAATATCTTAAAGGGTCAGTTTAGTAGTCATAGCAAAATCTTATAGATACAATATTTAGCCCAGGAAGCCTTAATTTAGTAGATAAAAGGAATTCCAGTCATGACCTTCCTATCTTTTTAAAGGTATTTAATTCTACATTGCCTAAAGTGTTCTTTCTTTTAAGACATCAGGGATAAAATTTGAGGGAATCTGATTGCTATTCCTAGCAGCTCAAGCAACCACGCACAGCTCCAATCATCATCATTTAATATCCGTTTTCTATGCTGGCATGGGTTAGATGGGTTGACAGGAGCTGGCCAGCCAGGGAGTTACACCAGTCTCCAATTGTCTGTTTTGGCATGATTTTTACAGCTGGATGCCCTTCCTAATGACAACCACTTTACAGAATGTACTGGGTGCTTTTTATGTGACCCCAGCATGGGTGGTACCTTTTATGTGGCACAGGTACATTCTATGTGGCACTGGCACCAGTGGTTTTTACATGGCAACAGCATGGGTATTTATTATGTAATACCAACACATATATGAAATAAACAATAACTCTCTTTCTTGGCTATATAAAGAAATAAAATATTCTGTTAAACCTGATAGAAATAAGACAATAAAGTTCTTGAAAGAATTAAAGTAAACCAATGCTTTACATATTTAGCTAGAATTTCTGCATATTCCCACTGTCTGTTTCTTAGATTCTCACGACATATACACCAAATCATTCTGAATTACTAAAGATCTTGCCTAAACTTTTTAAAGTACTTACGTTGTTGTTTTAATAATATCAGAATGGATGGCAGCAACACCATTCACTGCATGTGAGCCAATAATACTCAAATGAGCCATATTAATTTTCTTATCGTGACCTTCTTCAACAATAGACATTCTCTTGATACGGTCATTATCCCCTGGGTATTTTTTAGCTACATCCTGAAATAAGAAATAATTAAGGTAATATAAGACTGCAACAGAATGTATTCGGGTAATTATATTATACTTGTATTTTACAGCAATTTACAAGAGAGTAGTAGACTATGTAAGACCACTGCTTTCTGGTCTTGTAGGAATCAGAGGGTTTTTTGGTAAAGTAACTTTCTTGGTTAGTTATAAGTTCATAAATCTCAGAAATCAATACAAATTGCAAAATCATCATCATCATTTTCCACCTTGAATTGGAAGAGATACCTCTATATTCAGTTGAGCAGATACTGTAAATTTAAGCCTATCTCTTACCAAGGACACAATACAATTTCACCTTTTAAATTTGGCATTTCAGTTCTAACTTTTTGAAAATTATACATTATATCATCATCATCATCATCATCATCGTTTAACGTCCGCTTTCCATGCTAGCATGGGTTGGACGATTTGACTGAGGACTGGTGAAACCGGATGGCAACACCAGGCTCCAGTCTGATTTGGCAGAGTTTCTACAGCTGGATGCCCTTCCTAACGCCAACCATTTATAAATATTGATGCAGAAAATCTTGTTTTTAAAATTTTAAACAATTCATTTAAAATTGAATGGTGCTTTTTATGTGCCACCAATCAGGCAGCAATATAAAATATTCAAATATACACGTGCGCGCACATGTATGCTTGCATGTGTGTGTGTATGTGGAAACATATTTTGTTGTGTGGTATTTACTGAAAAAAAAAAA
>NC_068984.1:11618956-11625922 GCF_001194135.2 Octopus bimaculoides
AAGATTGCTACAAGTGATAGTGGACAAAATAGAAACAGAACTTAAATAGAAGCTGACACCATAGAGATTTAACATAATAATGGATGTTATCTTGTTATCATTACCATCAGTGGTTCTCAATTGGAGTCCATATGGCCCTTGGGGGTCCATAAAAGATTTTGTTGTTAAAATTTATGTGCAATAAATCAAATATACTTCTACAAAACACAAAATATTTTAACAATTATTTTTGTATACAATTTCTTCATCATCATCATCGTTTAACGTCCGCTTTCCATGCTAGTATGGGTTGAACGATTTGACTGAGGATTGGCGAATTGGATGGCTGCACCAGGCTCCAATCTGATCTGGCAGAGTTTCTACAGCTGGATGCCCTTCCTAATGCCAACCACTCCAAGAATGTAGTGGGTGCTTTTACGTGCCACAGGCACGAGGGCCAGTCTGGTGATACTGGCAATGGCCACACTCAAATGGTGTTTTTCACATGCCACCTGCACAGGAGTCAGTCCAGCGGCACTGGCAACGACCTCACTCAAATGTTTTGCTCTCGTGCCACCGGCACAAGTGCCAGTAAGGCGACACTGGTAACGATCACGCTCAAACGGTGTTTTTTACGTGCCATCAGCATGGAAGCCAGACAGCTGCTCTGGCAGTGATCTCACTCGGATGGTGCTGTTAGCACTCCACTGGCACGGGTGCCAGTTATTGAATTTGGTTCAGTTTCAATTTCACTTGCCCCAACAGGTCTTCGCAAGCAGAGTTTAGTGTCCAATGAAGGAAGGTTGGCATGGGTGCCAGTCGTCTATGAAAATATAACAGGATTTTTTAAACATTGAATGGCTAGGAGGGTCCATTCAAGTAAAATAGGGATCAAAAGGGTCCATAAGTTGAAAACTGGTTGAAAAAACACTGATTGTTATCATCATCATCACAATTGTCTCTAATATCTATTTTTGCATTTTGGTATAGGTCTCACAAAACAGCAAACACAACTCTGTGCACATACACTCTTATATAAAATGTCCTCATCCTTACTTCTTCCAACTATTGGATCTAATTTTTTAAGATTGAGAGACAAGCAAAGGAATACCTTATCCCACTGCAGGCACTCGACGTCAATAAGGATTCGCATCAGCTCAGGAATTGCCAATGAAGGATGAGTGTCATTTAATTGGATTGCCACCTGTCAAAGAGAAAAAGAGAAAAATTAGAAGTTTAGTAAAACTGGAGGCAGATAATGAGGTTAATATTTTAGTTGATTAACTAGAAACTGATTGTTTACATGTGTGTGTGTGTGTGTGTGTGTGTACATACACACACAATCTGATTGTTTACTTGAATACATAGTCTTTCATCAGACTGGGTGTACAAAATGATTATTATAACCAGGAGGTACTCGAAGGAGTCATACCCAATGACTGGTGTAGCAGCACCACAGCCAAGTGCCACAAAGGTAAAGGTGATGCTTTAGATAGAAATAATTAGAGGTATCAAATTATTGGATCAGGTGATGAAAGTCATAGAGAGAGTCAAAGCCCAACTAATTAGGGAGAGAGTTAGCCTAGATGAGAGACAGTTTGTCAGTGTCACGAAAGGAAACTCAGCCACTTTGCCTCCATGAGGCCCAACGCTCGAAAGGTGCCCTTTACATTCCACCAGCACAGGTACCAATTATGTGACACCAGCATCAATCATGACTATGATATCATTTGGCTTGACAGGTCTTCTAAAGCACAGCATATTGCCAAAGGTCTTGGTCACTGGTCATTGCCTCTGTGAGTCTCAAAGTTCAAAGATCATGCTTCACCACTTCGTCCCATGTCTTCCTGGATCTATCTCTACCACAGGCTCCCTCCACAGTTAGAGATTGGCACTTCTTTAAACAGCTGTCCTTGTCCATATGCATCACATGACCATACCAACGCAGTTGTCTCTCTTGCACACCACATCTGATGCTTCTTATGCCTAACCTTTCTTTCAAGATGCTTACACTCTGTTGAACATGCACACCAATATTGCATGTACAGTGAAGCATACTGGCTTCATTTCTTTCAAGCCTACGCATCATACAATCTGCTTTTCACTCAATGGATTAATGGTTAACAAAGTTAACTTTCGATTAACAGTACCCACCTTTGCATTAGATATAAACAAAACTAAATCCCAAAGGTTTATTTTCTGTTCAAGAGGCAACATATACCTTAGCAGTTGCTAATCTCAGAGGCACAATCCTTTTCCATGTTGGAGCAGTGTTCATACATTATCTACTTACCAAGCTGATATATTGATAGACAAGTCCACGTTCAGACACTAAAATCATTGGTCCATTAAAATTTATCCTCCCTCTCCTTATTTTTTTATTTTACTACTACTACTACTACTACTACTCCTCCTCCTCCTCCTCCTCTAACTGAATTGATGGAATTACTTCTTTACCACTTACCACTCTTTAGTCTTCAATTTTCTACCCCTCCTATCCTAGATTTATTAATTCTCCTCCCCTTCTTTGAATGTTTTCCCAATCACTAGCCTGCAAAGATCCAAATTAAATATTAACTACTATAGCTTCATCCAGTCGTCCTGAATCATGAACTTAGATCATGAGCACTTGCACAGCTACATTAATCTATTTTAATCCGGTTCACTTAGCTGGGACATTGATATGCTACAGATGGTGTTTTACTTAATGGAAGGAAGAAAGACAGAAAGACCAATGTAATATGGAAAGAGAGAGAGATTCAAGTGCAAAAGAAATATACTGCCAAGAAGAACTTAAAGAGCATTAATATATTCTGTTTCTACAAAAATAAAGAACATTGTTTCTACCTTATCAGAGAAGGTGTCAAAGGAAGTGCGAACAGCATCTGGGCAACCAAATTTGGATGACTTGTAACGACGGACGACATCTTGCAGAGTGGCAGCAACTAAAAAGTATTCTTGTTTCAAGCGGAGTTCTTTACCTTCAAATACCTGTGGAAGTAAGAGGAGAAGTTTAAAAGAAATTAGAAAAAACATTTTGTTTGAATAGAAGGAAAAATAAAATACAAAATAGAATAAAAAAAGTATTGTAATTTGCTTAAAACACTGCAATATGTAAATGATATAAATAATTTTAAGACGTTTCACCAAAGCAAATGAGAAATGGGATAAAGTATTTAAGACAAGCTATTGTATACATAGGTTGTTTAATGTTTCCATTATACTTTGGGAAAGCTTTCCTTTATCAAATATAAGATAGAAAATAATCCCAGAATACAGAGAAAAGTGTATTTATTGACGGACCATTCTTGTGTATTGGGTTATTTTCGATTTTAGCACTTCAGTAAATATAGGTTTAGATAATACGTAACAGTATGGGGGTTGATATGGTTAATTAAAACCCTGTGGAATGATTATAGTCTAAAAACATGAACCAGTAAAAGAAAAAAAAACTTTAAGATATCTTTTCCTTTATTGTACTATTTCTGCAAATTTTCTATCCATCACAGCAGGGGAATACCGTAGATAATTTGAGATTGAAAGAAAAGTCCTTTCTATTAAAATTAAAGAACAATTGTCCAGTTACTTACATTGTCATTTGGATACAAGACTCTGGAGATATTCTCAGCAAGGTTTCTATCACAGACAGCTTGGATGTACTCACCACTGTTAACTGTAAAGAAAATATTGAAACTTTAAAGCTTGTACAATAAACTCATCATAAAGAGAAATGAACCTCAATTACCCTGTATGGGTGGTTAGACAATATCTCTGAAGCAGTGCTTTAAGACCACCAGACACCCTTCCTACTGCCAACTCTTCTGGCTCTCACAACACACACACAGACATGGTGTACCTAAAATCAGCTTGTGCATACTGATAAGCAATTCTAATTAGATGTTCATTGCATTAAATATGTTAAAACTAACTCAACTATTATTGGCAAACAAATAGAGACAACATAGAGCTGAGAAGATGCTTTATTTTCTCAGAGAGCATGACAACCACTTATGTTGGTGCCATGATGAAATGCATCCAGTATACCTTTCTGTAAAGTTATGGCAAATTGAGTAGAGACCAGTCAAGGTTTCAAGGCTTCTTTAGTTTTGTCCAGAACATGACAAGCTCTGTAGTGTTGGTGCCATGATAAAATGCATGCAGTACACTGTTAAGCAGTTGGTGTTAGAAAGGGCATCAAGCAATAGAAACTCTGCCAAAAAAAGTGATATATGAGTAAGACCTGGTTCTCTGATCCATCTTGGAAGGCAGTAATTCTAAATAAGAACCAATTCAGACCATGACAACCCATCCAACCCATGCTAGTTTAAAATGGGATATGAAATGTAAATGATAATCACACATACACACACACATGCATACAATATGAATTTAAAGTAGGCAGGATAAAAAGATTAAATGTTTGTATGTTCTGCTAATTAATGGTTGAATGCATTGCAAATATGTAGAGCTACATTATAAAAGAGAGAGTGGCAGTGACCAAAGTGGAACCCCCACACATCAATCTTAATTACAGAAGTGATTTACAATTCAATTTGCATATAGCAATAAAGAAAACAATAACATAAACAATAGAGTCATACGTACAGAATTTTAAGTTGAAGCTGTTGGGTGCCTTAGCAGACCACAGGCGCAGTGTATTCACGGTGTTGTTAGCATAACCAGGTATAGGGTTGTCAAAAGGAAGCGCAAATACTAACTGAAAAATGAAATAAAATAAAATGATTTTAGTTAAAGAAAAAATTGTTTGCAATGAGTTTAAAATATTCTGGAAAAGTTTGAAAATAATGAAAAATGACTGCTTGTAAGATTCACAAATACAAGCAGGACCCACAGAAACTCCATGGTTTATAAATGTTTCTTATTTCTTTATTGCCCACAAAGGGCTAAACATAGAGGGGACAAACACGGACAGACAAAGGGATTAAGTCAATTACATCGACCCCAGTGCGTAACTGGTACTTAATTTATCGACCCCGAAAGGATGAAAGGCAAAGTTGACCTCAGAACGTAACGGCAGACAAAATACCACTAAGCATTTCGCCTGGCGTGCTAACGTTTCTGCCAGCTCGCCGCTTTGTTTTATGTTTATGTTTCCATTTTGGTACATAAATTTATTGATTGTCCCCTCATGATCTTTCCTACTCTTGGCACAAGTCCCGAAATTTTTGGAGAAGGGGCCAGTCGATTAGATTGACCCCAGTATGCAACTTGCACTTAATTTATCGACCCCGAAAAGATAAAAGGCAAATTCAACCTCAGCGGAATTTGAACTCAGAACGTAAAGACAGATGAAATACCACTAAGCATTTTGCCCAGCATGCTAACATTTCTGCCAGCTTGCCATCTTTATTGTCCCCACATAATGTAAAAGATTTCAGTTATATCTTCACTTTCATTCTAAAGTTAAGGCTGTTTAATGTGCAAACTCAAAACTTAAAGATTTTGATTATGTCATTGATCGTCTTACACGGTTTAAGTTTGCTAAAAATTTCCATTATGTCTTTGATTCTGTTTCATAGTTAAGCATAACACATATCAAGAGAGAACAATAATGATGATGATGAATAATGTTATGGCTATGTTTTGTTGATCATAATGACAGACAAATTACCCGGAGTCACCTTCTGCATGAATAATAGCAGTTGACAATCATGAGGTAGTGAGTCTGATTCCCGGACCAGGCTGCATGTTGTGTTCTTGAGCAAGACACTTTATTTCACATTACTCCAGTTCACTCAGCTGTAGAAATGAGTTGTGACAACACTGGTGCCAAGTTGTATCAGTTTTTGCCTCTCTTGGATAACATCAGTGGCATAGAGAGAGAGAAGGCTGGTATGTATGGGCAACTGCTGGTCTTCCATAAACAACCTTGCCCAGACTTGTGCCTCAGAGGGGGACCAAAGAGGGCCTTTACACTTTTACGTAATGTAGTAATGAAAAATGTCTTGTTAATTAATAACACTTATGCAGCAACAAGAAGAAAACATTAGTTCAAAGACTAATAATATTTTAATGGTATCACTACATAAGTGTTATTAATTTTTTTTCCTTCTGCATTACATTAAATACCAGCTTAACAGTTTTTGCTTAACATATTACTCTTTTACTCGTTTCAGTCGTTGGACAACAGCCTTGTTGGAGCATAGTCAATCAAATGAACCCCAGTACTTATCTTTAAGTCTGATATTTATTCTATTGAACATTTTTTGCTGAACTGCAAGGTTATGGGGAACATAGACAAACCTCTACTGGTTGCCAGCAGTGAAAGACAAACTCAAAGACAGATATGTGTGAATAACTACCAACTCAAAGGTCATAAGTTCTTATTTGAGGATATATTTTTGTGTCCCTGGAAAGAGCAATTTTACTAAATAACTTGGATAAAGCACCAAAACTTTTTTAGCAATGTTAACTGTCTTATGATGGAAGGACAATCTTCTATCAGTATAATGTCTTTGACTCTCTTGGACCCCAAATTAAACATCAGATTGAATTATGAGCTCCCTACATACTATAAAAAATTTTAGCTTTCTTCTTTTTATAATATACTAGCAGTATAACCCGGCGCTGCTCGGGATTAAGCTAGGATTATTAAATGATTAAGTCCTTTATTTCAAACCAAAATAAGTAACATCGACATCAGATTTGAGCGAAATCCGTTGAAATTGGTTTAGCTGAAAATGGTTTGCTGGCAATTTGATTGGGAAATCCCATAAGGAATCCGTTTATTGGTTATTTTCACTTATTGACTCTTTTTTTAAATGTTGCATTAGAGATCTGCATAGGAGAAGGTTGATCTGAAGGTTTGCATTGGGGATCTGGATTGGAGTAACTTAGGAAAGCTTACCAACAACCTTAACCAAAAAATAAGGAGCCTGTCCCTTCTAGGTTAACTCTGTGACCCTAAAACCGTAACCCTAACCCTAATCCTAATTGTAACACCCTAGTGGAAATCGTTCGGGTGTT
>NC_068984.1:11626429-11630793 GCF_001194135.2 Octopus bimaculoides
ACGCTGTCTTGGTGAGAGAAATTTTTTGTCCTTAGCCGCTTTGTCTCCCTCTTCCACTTTTTCATTTTCCTTTTTTTAGACGCTTGGCAACCACTGTTTCTCCCCTTGTCACAAACACACTATTTCTTTCTTTCTCTCTCTCTCTTTCTTTCTCCCTCTCTTTCTTTCTTTCTCTCTCTCTCTCTCTCCTTCACGCGCGTATGCACAGATTTGACTTCGCCATGTCAACAAACTTCAAAATCGGTAAAAGTTTATCGATTTTTACAGCTATACGCGGGTGCCTCTGTCAGAAAAAGTTGACAAAAACACAGATAGGGTCGTGAACAATATCCTCCTAAAATTGGAGCAACATGCGTGCTAATTTGTGGACGTGCATAACCCCCATTCACGTACACACACACACAAACATCTTCTGTTTTATAGATACTGATACTTAGGTTTTGGCCAGTATTGGCCCATATTATGAATACTGGTTATTAAATTTCTATTTTAGAGTAATCTAGGACAATATAATAACACAAATATTTGATATTACTGCTAAATAATAGCAAAAGAACTGGAAAATAACCAAGAATCAATCACTCTATCCATGTGTATGCACGTGTACAATGGATTCAAGTCAATCATAACCATCAATGATATTTACCTGAGTATCAACCCATTTGGTACCCTTTTCATTGTGTTCAACACGACCATAAAAGTTCACAGGAAGCATGTACTCTGGACGAGATTTTTCCCATGGATTTCCATAACGAAGCCAGTCATCAGGCTCTTCAATCTTTGGAATAATTAAGAAAAACCATTAGAAGGATAGAATCCAATATAAGAACCAAATGGTTAGAAAAAAAAAGTAAGAAATAGAATATAAATATTTTTTCCTACCTGCCAGCCATTGCTAATTTTTTGGGTGAAAATACCATAATCATAACGGATACCATATCCGTAAGCAGCAAGGCCAAGAGTAGCCATTGAGTCCAAAAAGCATGCAGCAAGACGACCAAGGCCACCGTTACCAAGACCAGCATCTTCTTCCACTTCTTCTAGTTCTTCAATATCAAGTCCAAGCTAGAAAAATAGAATTCAGCATTTAATTCTAAAGATTAAAACTAAATGAAAGAAAAAGAGCTAACATTGTGTTCGTATGTGTGTGCACGCGCATGTGTGCATAGAAGAGGTTGTGTGTGAACTTGTTACTGAAATACAGTAGATTGTAATTGTTAAAAGCGTAAATCAAATAGGTCTACAGGAAGGAGCAGTGGCCAATGACTTTACAGGATCTCTTGGGACCAGTGAGATCACTGGAAACTGACAATTGTAGAAAAGACATGCAGAGAATGAGTTACAGAGGGATGACAATTTTTGGGGAGGAAGGATTCAGTGAAGTGGTTAGTAGACACAATATGGGATGACAAAAGGAGTGACAAGTAAGCTGAGAGTGCCTGAGCAGTGTGGTATGATGGCAACCAGCTCCAAAGAGCAGAGGCCATTGTAGTAGAACAAACAAAGAAAAGACAGCACATCTGTGGGTCAAAGACTGACCATATCTGCGAGAGATTTTATGCTAATCTCTGGGTGTGGTCTAAGATATTTAACTGTACAGCAGCAGTATAATCACAAATGTGGAGGTAAAATTTCATCGTGAGTTTCACCTAAGCTTTGCAGAGGGTAAAGGGTTAGCAGTTATTGAGGACTGAAGTATTTTCTGATTCTGAAAAGAGGGGCCAGGCTTTGAGAGTTTACACTCTGTCCACTGAAGCTTTAAACCAATGTCAGCCACATTTATTCATGCAGAAATATATATTTCTTCAGCTAATAAAACTATCAAAATACATACTTCAGCTATTAAATCTATTAAAATATCTACTATTTAAACTATTGAAATATATACTTCAGCTATTCTACCTCATAAGATAGTTTATTTTAACTGTGAGTGGCAGCTGTGGTGAGTTTTGGTTGTAATTATTTCTTTTATGTTGGAAATACGTCTGGAAAAGGCATGAATTTCACAATTAAGCCTCCCTCACATCAATACTAACAGACACACTACAAAAGAAACTGCTAACTAGAATAAGTTCTGCTGAAACATTTTTACGCCCTATGACCAAAGACATTCTAGCCATGACCATCATCATCAACATCAGTCAATGCCTGCTTTCCATGAGTTGGATGGTCTGATAAGATCTGGCAAGCCACTATATAGGACTACATTGTATGTGGACTTCCTTTTTTAAGACAGTAGAGTGAAGTTTGAGAGAATTCAGCTGCTATTTCAAGTCGATTGAAAGATCACATAGAAGCTTCAATGTATTTCTAAGGTATATTTAATTGTAAGAGGTTAATTTTCCAATTATTATTATTATTACTATTATTATTATTAATAATAAGAGCACTCAGAGAGCACAGACCTCCACCAAGGCAACTCCAACGTCCTCTCAATGATTAGCCAGAGATGATTTTTAAAATGAGAATATCTGAAATAAACTTGACTGCTCTCACAAACAAGAATACTAAAAATGAACCCAACTGCTCTCAAAAATTAAGTAAAAAAAACAGGAAAAATAATCTAGAATTCTTGTCTGGTACTGGATTGACCCCAAAATCTAATCAGTTTGTGCCAGTCACAAGGCCAAACATCCCTGAAAGTTTCATCCAAATCCATCCAGTAGTTCTTGAGATATCTTGTCCACGGACAAACAAACAAACAAACATAACTGAAAACAATACCTCCACCTTTGCTAAGGCAGAGGTAATAATAATTTCACTTTTAGGCACAAGGCCTGAAATTTATGGGTAGGGTGCTAGCCAATTAAATCGGTTCATGTTCAACTGGTATTTATTTTATCAACTCCGAAAGGACAAACAACAAAGTCAACTTTGGCAGCATCTGAACTCTGAATGAAAAGACATGAAATGCCAGTAAGCATTTTGTCTGATGTGGATAATATTAATAAACTTGTAAGTTTTTGTTCACACTACTGTACAAATATCTCTTATTTGGATCATTTGATTAGTAATGGAAGGAAGAATAATTGACAAGGTGTATTTAAATATTTATTTAGTATGTATTAATAATTTTTTTATTGTTTATAACCTTGATTTTTTTTTTTATTGTTTATAACCTTGATTTTTTTTTTAATTTCAAAAATAAATCAGGTTTCATCTGAAGGAAGAATCTGAATTTATTTTTCTCTATTAGTTTTTTTCTTTTTTTTTTTTACTGACTGACTCTTTATTTTGTCTGTTTAAAAAAAATATAACAGCTGATCAGTTTTATCATGATATCAAAGATGATTCTGAAGAAACTGAGGTGATGGTCAAAGTTAATCATAAAGAGCATATAAGCTAAAGTTTTAGGTTTTGCCCTTTGTCTGAGAATCAGGACAGGAAAAAAGTGTTGTTACTTGGGCTGGAAGCAAGTAAATGAATTTAGAACCAAAATTCACAAGACTTATAAAATTAAAATTATTTTACTTTGCATTTGAAGTATTTTTAATATTCATAAAGAAGGCCTTTATGTTCTGAGCTGAAATCAAGACAAAGGTGATTCGACATACAACTTTTGTGTTAATGTGTTAATGCAAAAAATTATTATTTATACAAGAGATCATTCTTAATGTCAGATTCTTTTTAAAAATAAATTAGTTTTAAATGAACGATAAAAGTGAAAGAAAATAATTGGGAAAAATTTTACCTGGTACATGGCTTCATCGCAGGCATTCTGGATACCCAGGTTGACCATGGTGTTGACCAGAGTTCTCCCCATGTAGAATTCCAGAGAGATATAGTAGATTCTCTGTGAATAAAGAAATAAATAAACTTACAATAAAATTGACAGAAAATATTTGAAAAAACTTCATAGAAAATTGCTCAATCAAACAAGAGAAATTACAAATGCTTTAAAGGCTGGAGTTACATGTTCCAAGCTCTGATTTCTAGGGATCCATGTTCAACAAAGAAATTCAGAAAGCTACCAAGACTAAATCCAACATTTTAGATTCAAACTAAAAACATTTACTATAATAATACTCTTGTGTTTTTCTCTGTCACAACATATGAATGAGAAAGGAAGGGGTGATAGATGAATAAGGAAGGAAGGGGTGATGGCAAACTGGTAGTGGGAGCGTTTCAACTGTGTGAGTATGTGTGTCTGTATGTAAAAGGGAGGTAAGTGAATGTTTGTGTGTGTGTGTGTGTGTGTGCAATGGAAGTGAGATAGTGAACATTCAATGCCGAAAAGAAAAATCAAAGAGCGTTTCAACTTTGTGTGAGTATATGTGTGTATGTGTTTGTGTGTGTGTGTGTGTGTGTGTGTGTAGAAGGGTAGTATGTGAATGTGTGAACCAGCGTTCTTTCAGTAACAAATG
>NC_068984.1:11630805-11636028 GCF_001194135.2 Octopus bimaculoides
ATATATATATATATATATATATATATATAATACTACAATTAGCTGTCATTTTTGATGGCACAGGGCCAGCTAGTATCTATATATTCTATAACTGTAAACTGCTCATTAACAGGATAATATTCAAGAATTGATTAAGATTACCTTATTAATTAGCAGTTTATAGTTATATGATATGGAGCTATATTTTACATCTAAAATCAACTGGTATTTATTTTATCAACACAAAAGGATGAAAAGCAGTCTTGACCTCAGCAAAGTTTGTACTCAGAATATAAAGACAGATGAAACGCTGTTAAGCATTGTGTCTGGCATGCTAATGATTCTGCCAGCTTGCTGCTTTACATGTATATATATGAATGGCAGCCAGTTGGTGTTGCAGAATATCTATTTCATTATAATGAAAGTATATCGTGTGGGCAGTTAATTTTTACGTGGAACCAAGGAAGTTATATTTCCATAGTTTTTCAAATAGCTGACATGATGTGTTGGTCACAACTCTTGACAGAAGTTGTTACCATTTTTCTGTAAAAGGGTGGAATTTGAAAACAGAATGCAGAGTCAGAAGAGATACTGCAAGGCATCCCATCTGACCTTCTAGCAATTCTACTCATCCATTGTCCTGGAGTGGTATTTTTTTTCTTACTGACCCCAAAAAGAAAGAATGCTAAGTTGACCTTGACAGGATTTGAACTCAGAGTACTGAAAATTGCAAAAAATATTGTGTGCTATTCTATCCAACATTGTAACAATTCTGTTAATTTTATGCCTTAAAGTACATCACGTAACCTAACCTATTTATTTGTGAGAAATATGTAAACCTATGAACAAGTATAGAATGCTTTACAAGATGGTGATATTTAAGATGCTAGACTACTCACAAATGTAGACATTCATGCTTCCACTTGTGCATTCTGCTTCAAGGTAAATTATATTATTTTTACCTTTCTCAGTTAAGATAGTTGTTATTTGTTGAGAAGGCCCAGTTAACCCTGCTCTGGGATGTAGCCAATTTAAGAACTGTTCAGTCAGCATTCTAGCTGCAGCCACACTGTCTATTTAGAGCATGCTGTTATAAGATTTCACACCGAGAATATGTGGTTCACAATTTTAAAATGGTAGAAATGTTTGTTAAGGGTGATTAAGTAGGTAAGTAAATTTACACCACAGTTCCTTTGTTGGCTCAAATATTGTCTGCTATGGTTGTCAGTGTAATGAAGACTGTTTTTCTATTCTTTTACTGGTTTCAGTTAATAGACAAATGCCATGCTGGGGCATTGCCTTCAAGACTTTTTAACCAACCGACTTCAGTACTTATTTCAATCTCAAACTTAATTTATCAAATTATAAATACCAAAATGTTTTTGAGATATTCAAGTTTTACACTGGTAAGCATACAAATACATGTATGATGAGCATCTGGATAGTTTTCATCTATCAAACATCTACCAAATTCATCTCACAGGGTATTGATTAACCCGAGTCTTTAGTAGAAGATATTTGCCTAAGATGTGATGTAATGGAGTGGAAACCAGAATCATTGGGAAGAAAAACTTCTTAGAAACATGCTCTTTATATATACATATGTATAACCATAAAGTATTTGCTTGTCTAAGAAGCTAATGCTAACATGTAAAAATAAATATAAAATTTGGGGTCTGGAAGGTGTTTATATTGTTTTGTAAAGCCTATTTTTACCCAGCTAGCAAACATATAATTTTGTCTGGAATACTAAATTTTATTTTAATAAAATATTCAACTAAATTCCCATTATTGAAGTAAGAAAATAAAATATGTTAAAATATAATGAAGATGAATGGTCTTAGTAAGCTAAATAAATTAAATGTAGTAAAATTTAGATTTATTTCAGAAATATATTTGAAAACCATTTTAATTCTTGGAACACATCTTTGAAGATTATACATTACTCAAGTGAACTTGAGCCTGTTCATTATTTCAATCTGAGTGATGGAGTCACTTAGTCAACAGATATCATTGCTCCAGTGTTTATGGCACAGATTGGATGGGTCTGCAGTGATTTAAATCTTATATCATCTCAGGTCTTTCTTGAGAAAAAATAATTAAAAAAACCCACTGCCAAAGGAGCAGTTTTAATCCAGGAAGTACTATCCATTCACATTTTATGTCCATGCCAGTACACTTGTCTCTCCTGAACACATTGACTGATGACTTTAATGCCTGTCCACTCTCAACTCCACCTACTGTCATGTCAGGTACCTCCTACAGATCCTATTTGAATCATTTTTCTCCAGCTTCTACAAATCTTCCACATTTACTAATTGCTATACTCTTATAATGTGATGCCATCTGCCTTTAAGAAAAGCTGTTTGTTACCAACAGATAACACTCCTTGAGGCCTTACTCTCACTGCAACGAACATCAGCATTGATTAAGTCATCTAGGACAAGTTAACGAGGGAGTCACTACACATGGTTGATCACCCTACTAGAAATAGCAGCTATATGTCCCCCATCAAGTAAACAGATAACCATACTGGATAATATACACTAAGATAAACAATGCCTAAGAGAAAGACAGAATGGTTGCAGCTGCAGCTTTGAATGCTTTTGATTATAGGTCTATTCCATCAGTGCTGATCTGGACCAAAACAGGTTATCTGGGTAACAGAGACTTCTGAATGCATCTAGTGACCCACCTGAACGATTTATATCAACTTTAGTGCCTCACGTTCTTAAAAAAAAAATTAAAAAGATAAAAATAAAAATTTTAAAAAGCTGAGTTAAAAAAGAAAAATCAGTCTCTCCCACTAAAATGGTGAACCCAAGGGAAAAAAAATAGAAAGAAAGAATGAAAAAGATAAGCCTTTCCCTCGAAAAAGAAAAAACTGAACTTAAGCAAAAGAAAAAAAAAAAACGTGTATTAAGACTGTAAAGAGCAAGATGTAAATTTTGATATCGTTAAGTTTGTGTACAACTATTGATTTTCAAATGATACAATCTCTTCCCTTACATCTATAACATCGTTGAGAACGGTTTCATCATCACAACGTTACATTTGTCTTCTAAAAGTACACCGAGATCAAGTCAACAGAAAGTGACATTTGAGTCAACTGACCTAAAAACATTATGACAAGGTGTTTTTGCAATCAAGAATTGTCTCCCTTGATTAGTGCAATAGTGAGCATTAACAGCAGTCAGTATAAACCAACTATGGAAGCTACGACTTACTGATAACAAATCTTACCACAAGCAAGCCTATAAATATAATCACCCAAAAGTGATATAGGTAGATAACAATGTTGACCAAACTGAAACGTTTTTGTCAAGTTGTTGCCATGATCTGACCACCGTCTTATCTCGACTACCCACCACATATCCACATGCTTATGCAATGCCATCCACTTTCCAGGCCCTATAGAACTTTGACTCAGCCGACTGGACAGGGTTATACAGACAGATGACCGACACCAATCTTTAGGCATAACTTTACATTCACCCACACATACAACCAAAACTTACAGCCGTAAGTAGTTAATTCGTCGCACAGAATATCGTTTACAATTTACGGTAAGTTTTAATACCCAATTGGAAAAAATCGTCTACCGCTATATACTGTTTGGCATATTTTACCCAGTTGCGTGATACCCGCAAGACCATCATTCGAACTAAGAGGGATGCTTCCGTACACTTCACAACCCTTAACTTCTACTGGCTTCCAAACCTTAACCGGTCCTTTCAGTCTTTTGCCAAAAAGTTCTCTATCAACTTTGCGACACGCTCCTTTTTTTCACCTCTCAACAATCGTGGTGTCTATAAGCAGTATCTCCCCAGAAAGAGTGTCCACACTTGGTGCCCTCTTTTCATTCAACTCCAGATTGCACACACTCAGTAAGTCTCCCTCAAAGCTATCCTTATTATTCCACTAAGTTCACACCATGCACTCAAACATACGAAGTGCAGAAACGCTTCTGGTCGCTTCCGACCAACTTCGCTACCGGCCAACATGAAAGCAAAGACACCTTCTTACAATGTTCATTATAAATCTCTCTCTCTCTCTCTCTCTCTCTCACACTCATACACACACACACACACACACTTCCCAAGTTGCAGCAGCGCCTTCTAGTTCCTTGTCTAAAAAGATTTTTACTAATTTCCTAGAATACTCTCGCTCACCATTTTCAAGATTCTAACGCTGTGGCATTTCTGTAGAGACATTCGTCAACTTCACTGTTTGTTTATTTTGCTTCTAATTCCATTTTGTACACATAAAAGTTAACCTCACCCTTCTTTGGGCCTCACCTGCTTCATCACCATATACACAGAATCGTTAAATTTGAAATCATTCTCTGGTCCAACATAGCGACCTATATTGGCGGTATTCGTTCCATCATCTTCAAACTGTATAGTCCAGACCTCGCTGTTTACTTATAATTCTAAATACACTCACGCAGATATTAGCCTTCACTCTGCCTTCTATGCACAAAGAAGTTTGCTAAAGCTAGTCATGCACTGCTAAAACAAACTTCACAAACATCTTACGAGGAGAACAAGACACCAAAGTTTATTTCAACAACAAGAGAATCGCTACACAACATCTTATTCTCTCTGCTAATAAATAACACGCACCCAAACCCCTCAAACGTTATAAATTCTAGACATCATATCTGATTATTTCTCATGGTAATCAATAAGTCTCCATATTTCAGATGCCACAACTACTTCCACACAAATATTTCAGACTACACCCAGAAGAAATTTCATTTGGCATTTGGCACAAATTCACCAACATACAATGGTTACTTATCGCCATTCTCTATCTCTTCTACTGCTACAGCATCTCATGTTTTTTGTTTCTTAATTGGCAAACTGTACACTAACCACACCAAATATACCTATCCTCTCGTATCTCATTTCCTTCAGAATCGAACTCCCTGATATTCTCCCCGTCTCCTCCTCACGTAATCGCAACAAAATTTCAAGCTTGACATCAACCACATCGATCAAAATAATCTTGGCGGAATCGCAAACGTCAAGCACTCTCCTTGCCTTTGTCTGACAAGGAAAAGCGAGTTTGATACTGGCAATGCACAAGGCCTACTTTGACAATTTACTATAGTCGTTGTTTTGCCCAGGTTAGCCCAGAGCAAACCGTCCGTGACAAATTCGTCACCTTTTAGGGAAATTTAGACTTCTTGCAGGTCGAATAATGTGTAGAAGCGCAAGTGAAACGATTTTACGATATATA
>NC_068984.1:11636142-11637250 GCF_001194135.2 Octopus bimaculoides
ATGCATACATACATATACACACACCTGCACAATTACTTTCCGCTTTAAAGAAGGTCAAGGTCATAGGAGCAAGGACGTGATAAGTAGTAGTAGCAGCAGACAGCTACATAAAGGTTGTTGGCGAGAGGATGGAATAGAAAGTACGTGACCAAGAGCCAGTAAATGATGGTTGTTGGTATGGAAATGAGATAGAAACAGCATAACCAAAATGATAAAGAGGAGAGAGAGAGTAATGGAAGAGAGCAAATGTGAGAGGATGCTAAAAGAGAGAACAACTGGGAGAACCAGAGTGGTAGGAGGGAGAGAGAGAGAGAGAGAGAGGGAGAGAGATGAAGAGAGTGTGCGATAGTCAGCTGGACGATCTCTCTCTCTCTCTCATACATATATTTATAAATTTTGACACACATGAAAGTATCTTACTTTTGTTTATTTTTAGAAATGTACTTTCCTTTTCACATTTTACTAAAATCATATTAATGTGGTATACCAGTTTTCTTTGCTTGGAACTGTATTACATTTTCCAACAAGCAGCTTCGTCTACTGTTTGGCTTTATGCAGATTGTTTCCCCTACATTCAGGGGAAAACGAGCCATTCTCTCGTTAACACTAAATAGAATCGATTATCAGTACTGAGGTGAAGTGGGTAGCAACTCAGTACTTGATTTTATCATCTTCGAAGGGATGAAATGCGAAGTCTACCTCGACAAGATTCGAACTCAAAAAAGTCAAAGACAGTGACAAAATATCATTTTATCCGCCGCTCTGCCGACTTTGCCAACCCACGAATCCTTAAAATGACATAATGCCAGTAATCTTGAGGGGGAGGGGGACAGTCGATTAAATCGATCTCACTACTTCACTGGTACTTTATTTTATCGAGGCCGAAGGGACAAAAGGCAAAGTTGACCTGCACGGGATTTGAACTCAGTACGTAAAGAACGGGGAAAAAAATTGCAGTAAGATATTTATATTTTTCTGACGCAGGAGCGATTCAGCCAGCTCGCAGCCTCCACGAATTTTTTTTATAAAAAGCAATAATAAACAAATAAACAGTATTCAACTAAACCATCTCAAAGAGAGAATTATATATATATATATATATATATAT
>NC_068984.1:11637777-11642806 GCF_001194135.2 Octopus bimaculoides
TGCAACGAAAATTTTAGAAAAATATAAAAAAGAAATAAGTGGAAATTTTACCGGTGAGTGTGTTAAAAAAGAATGACTCTCCCCAGACACAACAGAATATGCTTCAACACACGAAATCACATAAAGAATCTAGCAAACCGAATCCAAAAACCAAATATATATATATATATATATATATATATATATGTTAAGTTTATTCACTAATAAAATCATTAGAATGTTGTTTTTTAGAAAAATAAAAACAGTAAATTTATATAAATATCTTGATTTCTAGCTTTTCTATGGGAAAATGTCTTTTTTTCAAATCTTTTCTATTGAGAATTATTTTCATAACCTCTAGCTTGTTTACAAGGAGTGTCAACGAAGAGCTAACAAGTTCAAGGACACAACAACAATGGGAAGGACTGTTTTGTTAACTCACGGCGAAGCAGAAAACAAAAACTAACACGTGTTTAGGACATCAAAGGAAGGATGTATTACAGAGTGTTTTCCAGTGGTTGGATTTAACGTCATGTAAATGATGAATTATGATTTATCTTTGAAGAAAAAAGTTGATAAAAAATAAAACGTAGAAAATTTGCGCTTTTTCCACTTATAAAATATATAATTGGCTTATATTTCTTACAATTAAAATTAAATTAAAACCGTCTATATATTCGTTAACCTCTTCGACAGAGCTCCCCTACAGGCGTAAGCTCTCTCACCACAAGGTAGTCCCGCGGTCCATCCTGCACATCACTAATTAGACGACGAGGCATTTGGCTACCTTAAGGGAGAGATGACGAGGCATTTGGCTGCCATATTTACGTTTATGTATTCGTTTTGTAAGATTCTTGATGTGAAATTGCGTGTTGAAACAGATATTGTTTTACTTCGGGATTGTCATATTTTGCCAATTAAACACATGCACTGTTTGGTCTTCACTTCAGCTTTATTATGTTAGTTTCTTTGTCGATCTTCTTTCGTCACACATCCTGTGACCTGTTCAACAACTCTACCCTACGTGTCTCCTCTAGTTCTGCAGAACAAGAGGTGACACGTGGCATAAAAAGTCGTTGAAAAGGTCACAGTATGTGTAACGAAAGAGCAAAATACGACCATCCCCAAGTATAACAATAAGTCTATAATTAATCTAGTTGCAAGGAGAGGAGGAAAACTGATTCCACTCTATACATCCCGAAGGAGGTAGTGTCATCTAGAAGAACCACTCGAAATATTTGAGCAATTATTTTGTAGGATTGGAAAACATTGAACTTGTTGCAGATAAGCGCGCGCGCACACACAATTGTGTTGCTCAGCATTTTATTTGTGGAAGGATTTCTTACACTTGGCATTAGCACACAATAACAAATTTGGAAACCGAATGATATATTTTTATTCACTGACCCCAGAGGGATGAGAAGCAAAGATGAAATCGGCAAGAATTGAACGCTTGAGAGAAGACCGGCATTAAACTATTTCGAGTGTTTCTCTATCTCATCTGCCATGTCATATTTATAGAGAAACTTGAACTCAGAACAACACTATTTATGCCTTCTCGACGTACTAGAAATAGCAGCCTAATCGCCTTTGAACCAAACTCCTATCTCTAAAAAAAGATACACACACTACTGTCTTTAAAAAAAAACATATCTTGACACCACTCCTCCCGCCAAAAAAAGTTGGGATGGTCATGGTTAAGAATGCCTTCGATTATAGATATACCTCTAATCAGTGTTGAATTGGCGCAACCAAAACATGAAAATGGGTAAATTGAAAGCGTTTCTGTGGGGTGATGCCACAACAGAATCGATAGCGATCAGAGTAGATACCTTGCATAAAAGAAAAACCAAAAAACTGAACATTTTCAAACATGCCAATTATTGATACACTAATGATTAAGAGAGATCCATAAGAAATTGTCGCTGTCCAATTTTGTAAAATAGAAATTTGGACAAGTAAACAAATGGTTTACAATCGTTTAAAAATACTCGTTCGTATGAAATATTTCCTCGTACTTCCTCGTGTATCAGTAACACCCCTGATTTAGTGTTAAATCTTGGTACAAAAAATTTTTTTCTTGATAGTTTTAGCATTGCCTCGCGTATAAGTCGCACCTCAGATTTCAAGTATAAATCAAGTATAAATAGTGTTATTTATATACGAGTAAATACGGTATATGTATTAAAGAAAACTTGATTCTGTTTATTACATATGCAGAATAAGCTATTATTGTCTGTCACATTATTAGCTGAAAGAAATTATCTCGGCTCATGACATTCGTTTTTTTTTTTCTATTTGGATTAGATTAGATAATGAATCGTGTTGGTTTATTCGAGCTAGTAGCTTTAATAGTATTATTTATTTGCGGAAGAAAACAAGTGTAGCAAGATCATATGAAAGGAAGATAAGTGTCACTCAGGTACTGCTCACCTATTTGGGGCAGTGCATGTGAGCTATATGAAAGAAAGAAATACGTCTCTTCTGCTAACAAGCACACGTCTAAAGGAGCTTGCTCAAATGACAAGCAACTAAAATAAATAAATAAATAAATAAAAAACGGACTGTCATGGCTAGAATACCTTTGATCATTTAATCAGGTCAATAAGGATTGACCTGAAGCCTAACAAATATTCCCCACCCTGAAAATGAGAGTGGAAATTCGAACACCTATTTTCAATATTTGTGTTGCCGTGAACGGTAGCGATTTGGAAATTCCTGTCCAGTTGTTGTCACAGACTGAATTTATACAAGTAATAGGTGGATAAATGATCGCTTAAAAATACATATTAATTCTAATGAAAAATTTCTAGCTCGAAGTCTAAATATGAAACTAGAATCTTCCATAATAAGCCAAATCAATTAAAATCTTGTTTATCATATTTGAATAATCAGGTAATAATGTCACTTATTCTATTTGAAGCTGTCTTGACATTGAAATCAAAAAACTCACTCAACAGTTGGTTTACTGGAACTGGCGGCTTTGAAGTGGCTAGCTCCAGTAAACCAACTGAAGTGGCTTAGAGATAACAAGTGTAGAATACAAACATTAGCAGACAATGACGAAGTTTTGTTATAATCGCTTTGAAAGGGAGAGAGGTGTCGGGTACTATTCGCGTATTTGGGGCAGTGCATCTGCATCGTAAAAACACTGAAATATGTTTGTATGTACGTACGTATACAACATACACATACCTAGACAGCCACATATACATACGGCGTGTGTGTGAAAGAAAGAGAAAATGTAATATTAGGTATACATATATAAGTCGATCGGCTAAACTTCCAAAAGTCAATCGACTCTACAAATAATAGCCAAACCTTCAATTCGTAACCAAATATCTTTAAAAATGAATTTTACGTGAGCTAGAACTAAATTATCTAAAATTAAGCTGGAATAGTCATGGTTAGAATACTTCTGATCATAGAATTACTCGATCGAGGCCAAACCTGGGTTGATAACAACGTTCACTCACCAACACAGCGATCGCTAGCGCTGCCTTATCTACCGATTCTGTCTACAACGAGCTGCTTCTCTTCAACCCACTCACGTCAGTCAGCTTGTCATCTCGGTCGTTTTCCAACTCTAGAGACATCATATTGAATATATTACTAGTCCTGCCATACATGTAACGCATTCTGCTGGAAATCTATATTTGATCATGCATCATATCCTAACAATCAAGTTCCACGAAACCTAAATTCATCGAGAGACATTATATTGACATTACAATACTACCTTTTCCCCCGCCCCGCCCATTCCGTGAACTATCGGTCCTTTGCAAGATAAATATGAAAAGAAAAAAAACATTGACATTTGTTTAAAAGGGTGTCATCAAAGACCAGTAAAGTCGTTGCATAGGTATAATTAGATGGATTGTGAAGATGTTTTTTCCTATCTTTTTGGTTGATAATTAATATAGTGGAAAGTTACAAGCAAAACATATTTGAAGTCAAACTTGTCAACATTTCAGATCATTGATTATGGCCCCTTATGCGATAGAATAAAAATGGTCAGCAAAATATATTTAATCCATAAATATGACAATAAAATTTTACTAATAAATTTTACATTTTCATAACATAAATATTCTGAATATTTTTTAAAGTAAGTAAAACACCTAAAAAAAAAACCGGTGTCACCTCAAAACGGTGGACTTAAAATATTCTAGTATTTGCAAGTTTTAGTATAAAATCTTTAGCAATAAATTTCGACAAATATCCGAAAATAAAACGGTAATTCGGTTGCTAAAAATAAATAAACGATGAGAACATTAAACAACTGAAGAATTTTGTATCCAATCAATATGCTAATAGGAATCTCAATGCGGATGCATTCGAGTTACCAATCTGTAATTCCTTGGATGCATAAAAAGTGATTCAACTGTAAAATTACATTAAAGAATGAGTTTAAAAAGGAGTAATAAGGAAATAAATAAAAAATAATAATCGAAAGAGGGGAAGCAATTTTTATTTGCTTGAAGGGAACGTAGAAATTCCTGGTAGTGTGTGTGTGTGTGTGTGTGTTATTCGATCGGCCGATAGCTTCGTGCGCTTGCACTTGTCGCTTGATAAGTGTTAATACACGAAACTCATGGCTCTTGAGTCACTTTATAACTTCTGCGATTAAATAATGCATACGCATATATATATATATAGGCATAAAATGAATATTTTTAAATGAAATTTTCTATGCATATAGTATTTACTATGTAGAATCCGAATATACAAAAATTTCCGGTGAAAGTGTTTTGGAATGGGGGTGGATTAATCCCAACAAAATAACATAACCACCTTTAAAGTGAAAAAATCAAAACCGACGTATACGACAGGTATGTAAAATATATTTGTGTACTTTTTGTGTTTATTCTTAATCTTCGTGTTTTTGCAAGATTGAAAAAAGTTTCGGAAAGCTAACATTTTAAAATTCTTCGGGAAGCGACACTGTGATAGTTTCTATATTTAACCGTGCGTGTATATTCCTATTTTTGCTCCTGTTCTCTTCTACTTCTCTACTAGAAACGTTTACTTTGGAATTTACTTCTATTGA
>NC_068984.1:11643075-11649060 GCF_001194135.2 Octopus bimaculoides
ACATACATCAAGGTATATTTGTAGAAAATTTCACGAAAAAATATTAATTTTCCTGGAAGTTAAGAAGAATTTAAGTGGACTCTGTTGGAATTTCCGAAAATTGTCCCCCACCCCCATTCCAAAACACTTTCACCGGAAATTTTTGTATATTCGGATTCTACATAGTAAATACTATATGCATAGAAAATTTCATTAAAAAATATTCATTTTTCTGAAAGTTATGACCTCCCAAAGTCTGGGGGGGGGGGTAAAACCCTGTAGTTATGCCGTTATGCCTATATATATATATAACGTTGACCACTAACGTGGACATATATATATATATATATACTTTTTAGTTGTATTTTCTTGAATGTGTATGTGTGTATATATATATATGTATATATATATATATATATATATATATAAACACGGCTGCAGTTTGTACAAGAGAAATAGTAATAACAATATTAGTCGTATTAAATCATCGAAGGCTGCTAGTTAGAGATAAGCAACAACAAATTCTCTCTCCGTCAGCTAGAAAAACCAGAAAAAACCAGCCATGTAATATATTTATTATTATAGCTCCTGTAGCTATTCCATACCTGTCATCGTTTTATTGTGGAAACAACAAAATACGAATTCGTTACTTTAAAATTTATAACAACTAATTTATGCACCAATTTAAAGGACAGTTCAGTTTTTTGTTTAATACCCAAATTGCTTAATGAATGGGATTTAATTTATATCATGCAACGAATATTATTTATTTTCCAATGGAAATATTCAGCAACAATGTAAAAATCTGAAATAGCGTTCCTCAAATCTAAATGTCTTTTACTTTTATTTTCAAAAACATTATTTATTTAAGTCTATTCGTTGCAAATCTTTATATAAAAAGGATTGCACAGAACGGATATTATGTTATATGTATTGAAATGAAAGCTTGAATATAAAAGCAATAAATAAGATGGGTTTAAATGCAACAAGTTAAGTTACTACTGGGTTAATCTATTCAATATGACAACCATAACAACAATGGAATTTTAGTTTGAAATTCTTTACTTCAATTAGTTTATATATATACATATATAGATTCAGCTGTCCAGTGTTATAGGAACTAAGGGAACGTTTCACAGCTAGATGCACTCCTCGGGTTTATAGCAAACAGGTATCTGCTTCGGGAAGACATTTTTCAGTATCAATAAATATACATATACCATACTATATACCATATATATGCATATATGAGCATATATATATTTGCATGTATGTATGCTCCTATGTTCATATTATACACACACACATACGTAATATATATATACATAGATATGTATGTGTGCATGTATCTATATGTTAATATATTTCAAGATTATCAAAATTAAAACGTACCTTGGGATCTTTTTCATAATAATATTGTTGGGTTCTAATCCAGTGGCCAACCAAGTGGTCTTTAATTGTGTGTGCCAGGGCAAAGAAATAATCTCTCTGTGTCGCCACATTTCTGTCCTTCACCAGAGTGAAATGCAAATGTCTGTTAAAACTCTTCTTTATGCCAGAAATATTACCAACTTGCGCTATACCACGAATTGTAATTTGCTTGCGAAGCTCGGTTTCCGTCGGTGGTACGCACGACATGGTTGTAAAGTTGGCGATTGGAGTTAGTGAGAGAAGGAGTTTTAAACGAAGCTGCCGAAAAAAAACTAAATTAAAGGAGAGTTGTCCCTGACAGCCAGTGCGTCCTTCAACTACGATTCTCAAGGACGTAACCTCTCGTGCAAGAAAGCAGCCGGATGGTTGATGTTGTTGCAGTTGTTGGTGATGGTGCTGGTGATGGTTGTTGTTGATATTGAAGCTGCTGCTGCTCTAATGACGGTATTTCTAGCAACATACGTAATCATACACGACATACAAGGTGATGTTAGCAAAGAATCGTATATTGTTCGCTGCTCTCTTCTCTCCCTATCTCTCTCTCTCTCTCTAATATATATGCGTATATATATAATATATATATATGTGTCCCTTTTCTCCTCAATCTCTCTTCTATCTCTGTTTCCCTTCTCTTTTTCTCTCTCCCTTCTCTCACTCCATTCTTCCCTCTTTCTTCTTCATCTCTTTTCTCTCTCTCTCTCTCTCTCTCTCTCTCTCTCTCCTCTCCTCTCCTCTCCTCCCCTCTCCCTCGCACTGAGAGAAATTCATTTTTGTTTATTCCTCAGATAATTTGTTTCAACCGTTTTTATTAGAATTTATTATCGAGCAAAATATGCATCCAGATAATGCATTGAATTTGAAAGCAAAGCTTTCTATGTGTATGTGTGTATATACATGTGTACTCACGTGTGTATATTTATGTATACATACATACACACACACAGACAGACAATCATTTACGCATGTACGTATATATGTATGTATGCATGTATGTATGTACAAACAGAAATTGACACATTCTCCATTCTAGTTTTCTTTTGATTTTATTTGTCATTTGTTATTTGTAACGTTTACAACAATGAGCTTAACGTTTTACTAATCTCCAAAATCACTTTGTGTGGGTGTGTGGGTGCGCGCGTGTGTTTGTGTGTATGCATGTGTCTGATTTCTCAGTAGATTGGAAGGTTTATCTATCTATCTATCTATCTATCTATCTATCTATCTATCTATCTATCCTTTCTCAACTCTAGTCATCAACAGTATTAGAAGTTTATAGGTAATTATACAGCTTAAACTGCTTAATAATACTGTTTGCTGATGATTATACTAATTCCTATTAAATTAATACGAACTTGAGTAAAAATTTATAATATATCTATAATTTTATATATGTATTCATTTGTCTAGAAATTTTTGCAACAACAGTAAAAATATGTGATTTCACGTATGTCAGCTGTGTTGGTCTCTGCAGGAACCTTTATAATGATTGAATTAATAATTTAGCTGTGTGGGAAGAGATTATGTCACCATCATCGTCGCCTCTGTTATTATCATCATCACTGACATCATCATTCGTAACAATATATTTAACGAACTAATGAGGGAGACCATATGCAGTCACTCAACCAGCGAGAAATAGCAATCAAATCTCCACCGCATCTCACACCGTGGAAGAGCATAATGGATAATATTACAATTCTGATTACGCTATTTAGAAAACAACAATGATGGACAAGCCCGGGGCTTAATAATATAATCTAACGTCACATACCCCTCTAATATATGTTGAGATGTTCACTAAATTTCTCTTAAATGTCATCTGTGTGGAAAATAAATAAAATTTAGAAAAAGAGAAATAAAAAACAATAGCTAAGTTACTGTTAACAATTTTCCTTCTTTTTTTCATGCTGATGGTCTCTGAGAGTAATTCGTTCTCTGTTCTACGCCTACAGGAATATGTACTTGTACATTATATTTAGCGATTCTGACATCTCTATTTCTATAAGTAAGGTTATATGTATGTGTCGTTGATGTAGTCTAATAATACCAAAACGTGCTTGGAGTTGTCTCCCATGCAAGCCGATAATATATATTAATCGATCGCCACATGTTTTCTAGTTATCCTTCTGATGCTACATACATTAAGTATGTTAACACCTACTTAACAAATAGATATTGAGTTTGCACTACCATATTTAATACAAGGAACAAAGTAGTAGTAGTAGTAGTAGTAGTAGTAGTAGTAGTAGTAGTAGCAGCAGCAATAATAGCAATGCTTATTCAGGAAAAAGAAAATGGCTTAATAAGTAATATTTTAATTTGACCTTGGCAAGTAAGAGTGACAACTTTGGACATAATCTTTTATCTTTTATCTTTTATTTGGTTTAGTCATAGGACTGCGACCATGCTGTGATACTGAGAAAAATAATCCAAGTCACAAAAATTCATTATCATAAAAATAGCAGTCAAGTTAGTGCCATTATGGAGAGTGGGGTAAAAATCTGATTTATAAGGATTATGTGGTGTGGAGAAGAAATCATTAATTCAATGACTAATATTATTTTAATATATTGACATGTATTGGAGGTATGCAGGTGTTGGAGGCATATGTTAGAAGTATGTGTTTGAGGAATGTGTTAGAGGTATGTGTTGGAGGTATGTGCTGGAAACATGCTTTGGAGACATCAGAGACATGCTGGAAGCAAGTGTTAAATATATGCGCTTGAGTTGTGTACTAGAGACATATATTTGAAGCATGTGTTGGAAGTATCATAGGCATGTGTAAGAGACAAGTGTTGGAGGTGTATGGTGGAGATATGAGTTGGAAACATGTGTCACAAACATGCATTGAATACACAAGTTTAAGTCATTGGCTGGAGGTATGTGTTGGAGACATGTAATAGAGGTACACATTGGAAACACATCAGAGCATGCTTTGGAAGCATGTGTTAAAGGCAAGTGCTGGAGATGTGTGTTGGATTCATGCAATGAAGGCATGTGTTATAGACATGAGGTGGAGGTATGTGCTAGAGCGATGTTTAGAGAAGTGTTGGAATCATACACTGGGGGCATGAATTGGGGAGCAGAAAGAAAAAGTTAGCTGACATGGAGAACTGGAAGTTATCTGAATATTGGAAAAAAAGTTACCTGTATTGTGATGGTTTACACCAGGTATCAAAATGCTGCATAGCTGCTGCTCGGTGCTGTGAGAACATAAGTAACAGCAAATAAATCTTAAGAACGAACAAGTCTCCATATTTTATATCATTATAATTATTGCTAGATTATATTGCCATCCAGAGAAGTGAGCAAAGTTGTGAAGGAAAGAACCTTGTTTTGTTTATTACCCTTCAAATTTTAAGAAGGTCTTGCTAGTTTTTATAGTCTCAGATATCCTGATCATTACCTCCGCCAAGGAAAGAGGTTATGTTTTCATTGACGTTGGTTTGTCCATCTGTGTGCAAAATAACTCAAAAAGTTGTGAACTGTATTCGATGAAACTTGCAGGAAAAGTTGATAATGACACAAGGAACAGATGATGAAATTTTGGTAGAGATCTGGGAATTTTTATGAATTCTTGAAGGATTTTTCATTTGTTATATTTACTTTACATGAAGTGTTACGGTCTTTGATTATCTCCCTTGAAAACACGTTCATCGTTTCCACGTAACCTATGGTGGCATTACTGTTTCTAAAGTTTATTTTTGTTTCTCTATTAGTAATTTTACTCGCGTATCTATCTTAAAATGAGCTGCTTGGCATAGGTTTGCGGAGGATGACATGACAAGCCTTGACTATTGGGATGATTCCTGTTTTTAAAGGGTTTTTTTCTTTTAAATCATATGGCTGTGTTATTTCTTTTTTACCCCTGCCAAGGAGCTTATGTTTTTGCCGGCGTTGGTTTGGGAAATTGGGCGATTTCTAGCATGCATGTATATGGGTGGAAATGAGCTGCTTGGCAGAGTTCTACACTCTCCAAGTGCTTTTCTAGTTTCTAATGTATGAATTAAGAAGTTGTGTCCTCTCCCTGAGAACCCAAGTTCCACTATACCTTTGCATCAGGTGTGCTGATATATATCCTGTTTCTCCAATAATAAATAGGTGTGAAACTGAAAATGTATCTTGGGTACTAGATTTGCAAACTCCTTATAAATGTTCCTTAGATGTCCTCTTTCTCTGTATTTTTCTAACAACAAGGTATCCAGAAGGCAGATGATTTCCACATTAGAGAATATTTTGTTTTTGTGGTCCCACACAACAATATCTGGCTGGTTGTGTTTTAACTGTATGTATGTACGTTTGTATGAATGAATGAATTAATTAATTAATAAATGAATGTATATATGTTCCCTTCTGTTTTTAATCCTTTAATTTCTTCCTCTGAGGAAGGAGCTGATTTGTAACAAACATATAAAGTGCCATCGTTAGAATGTAGATAAAAAATGTCACATTTTGAACTTGAGAAAGCCTTGCATATTTTTCCTTTTCCACTTACAGATTGTATTTGTAATGTATACACATATGTATATATATATGTGTGTGTGTGTATATATATATATATATATATATATATAT
>NC_068984.1:11649233-11666569 GCF_001194135.2 Octopus bimaculoides
TATATATATGTATATGTATGTATGTATATATATGTATGTATGTAATGCTTTGTACTATATTTATTCACAAGATGATTAACACTTTCCTTTACTCTGTCATCTCTCTAAAACAAAAACAAAAGAATATTTTATTTTATTGTTTGTACTTTAATAAGCCATGATAGATATTTCTATTTCCTTCTTCAATATGCCATCTTTCAGCCAAATCTACCATTCTTCATTTGCTCTGTTTCCTGCTTCCCAATCTCTTCTGCAGCATATTTTGGTTTCCACTTCTTCTCTGTTCTCTCTATTTTCTATCATTAATCTTTCTGGCTTCATATACAAATACCAATACCCTATAATTATGTATTTTCTATCATTTCAGACAGGTTTCCGTCTACTAATGTACAAGGTACACATCTGTGTTATCAGAGGTGTATAGCATTACTGTTTATAGCTAGAATGCTACCTAACTAATCAATTATTGTTTATTTGTCTGTTGCCATGGAGTTGATTTCCACCATTGCATTTATAAGTTTGTCTAGGTGTGTTATTCTATTGAGAGAGCTCTTCATAGAGAGTTATATATATGTATTTTACAAGTGTATATATAAACTTGTAGGTCCTGTATTAATTAGTATTTTTTTTCCAGCTTGTTTATTCTGCTTCAGGCACTATTAGCACTATCTCCACTCTTATTCCATTCATGTGCATTCTAATTCAACAGCCTTTGTAATTTGATAGATATCCATCTCTCTTTAAATCACATTTTTGGCCATCAGTAAAATACATGCTTATCAGCAATAGCATGGATGGTGGTTGGGTGGTCTACCCTAGGCAACACTTTTATGGGCGTGGCACTTTCAGACCTGCTGTATAAGCCTACATAAGCTGTATTGCCAGGGAAGGGGGACAGGACAAACTTGATTGCTGCCCCAGGCAGCATACACTCTAGCTACTCCACTGTTTATTAGAGTACCAAGGATTTCCATTTGGTCATTTATAATTAGTGTCATGGAAATTTATCTTGATTTCTTTGTCACTTTCTATAGACAATAATATTGTAACTCTACCATTAAGTTTTTACTGCTCATTTGTTGTTCTGGTTTGAAGATAGCTCCAATTTGGTGATACATCATCATCATCATCATCATCGTCGCCGCCGTCGTCGTCGTCATCATCATCATCTTCGTTTTTAATGTTCAATATTCCTTACTTGCATAGGTCAGATGAAATTTATTAAGGTAAATTTTTCTACAGCTCGATGTTCTTCCTGTTGCCAACCTTCACCTGTTTCCAAGTAAGGTAATATTTTTCTATAACCAGACGTGCTTTCACAGAAGATTGGAAATGAAAGACATCATTTGCATAATGGTGACCCTCATTTATGACTACCACACAAAGTCGAGGCCAGGAGACAGATGTATTAAGTTGATTTTGCTACCATCCAATGATAAGATTGCCTGCCAGTGAAGTCACCCTCACCACTTTCTTTGTCATTATCATTATTCTTGTTCTTACTGATGTTGCTGTTATTATTCTTGTTGTACCTCCTGAATGGCTCCCAAGTCAGTGACATGTAAAAAGCACCATCTGAACATCACCGATGCCAGTGCCCCTTGACTGGTTCCCATGCCAGTGGTATGTAAATAGCACTGTCTGGATGTGGCCAATGCCAGTGCCCTCTGATTGGCCCCCATGCTGGTGGCATATAAAAAGCACCATCTGAACGTGGCCGATGCAAGTGCCACTTGACTGGCTCCCATGCTGGTGGCACATAAAAAGTACTATCCAAACGTGGCCGGTGCCAGGCCCACCTGACTGGTGGCACATAAAAAGCACCCAATACACTCTCAGAGTGGTTGGCATTAGGAAGAGCATCCAACTGTAGAAACATTGCCAGATTAGATTAGAGCCTGGTGCAGCTTCCTGGCTCTCCAGACCTCAGTCAAACCATCCAACCCATGCCGGCATGGAAAACGGACGTTAAATGATGATGATGATGATTGTTGTTACTACTGCTGTTGTTGTTGTTGTTGTTGTTGCTGCTTCTATTGTTGCTTTTGTTACTGTTGTCATTGTTGTTGTCATTGATGTTTGCACTGTTAAAAGCATTATCCTTACCATTGTCTCCACGGTTACTGTTATCGTATTGTTCTTGTGCCAATGGTTTCTAATGAAGTTAGTAGTGTTATGAGAAGTTTTTCCCTGCTACCTCCTCAATGAATCTGATGGTGGGTGTTATTGATGCCATGATTCCAAATGAGAAGAAAAAAAAAATAAATAAAAGCAAATAAAAAGATTACAAAAACGATGCCCTTTTGGACACAACTGAGCAGACCCTCTCTTCACCCAGTGAAGTAGAGGTCCTTAATTAAACCTTCAACAAAGCTTTACAACGGTAAATAAATAGCTTCAAATACAATTTAACAAACCTTCAGGAGTCCATATAATGTATGCCTAGTACAAATGATAATGATGATGATGATGATGAAATAACAACAAGTGTAGCATTGATAAGACAGTAGCATCATTGTGGAAAATTATCTGTGACAGTTAGACATGTAATTAGTGGATGCTCAAAAGTAGCCCAAAAGGAGTACAAAAATGTCATGACGATGTAGCCGTGTGAATACAGTAGGGATTACTCTCTCTTTTTACTCTTTTACTTGTTTCAGTCATTTCACTGTGGCCAAGCTGGTGCACCACCTTTAGTCGAGAAAATCGACCCCAGGACTTATTCTTTGTAAGCCAAGTACTTATTCTATCGGTCTCTTTTGCCGAACCACTAAGTTACAGGGACGTAAACACACCAGTATTGGTTGTCAAGCGATGTTGGGGGGACAGACACAGACACACAAACACACACACATATATGTATACATATACATATATACGACAGGCTTCTTTCAGTTTCCGCCTACCAAATCCACTCACAAGGCTTTGGTCGGCCTGAGGCTATAGTAGAAGACACTTGCCCAAAGTGCTACGCAGTGGGACTGAACCCAGAACCATGTGGTTGGTAAGCAAGCTACTTACCACACAGCCACTCCTGCGCAAAAAGTATGGGCTAAAATGTTCCAACATGTGGTATGAGCACCAACCTTTGCCTGTAGCAGAGAATGATCAGGTGAAATTCACATGGAATATGCCAATATACACAGATAAAAAGCTGCAACATCACTGATCAGATATCACTGTACCACTGAAGGAAACCAATCGTGAAGATGACCGGGAAGAAAGGACAAGTTATCATCTCTGCCAACATTGTGGCAGTAACTGCCTGGATGACATATTTTGGTTAAAACCTGACATCTAGAAGCAATGACACATACTCGGGTGGAAAGAACCCTCAAAGAAACATGGTCGGATTGAAATTATGTGACAAGAACAAAACAGTTTGGGAGCATGGAGGTTCTCTTCAAGAGTGAAGCTCTTACACTGAAACACTCCTTAGCTCCAATATTACCAGAAAAAACTCACCCTCCACCAACATATATTGGGAGAATGACCTGAAACATTAAGAGAGAGAGAGAGAAAGAGACAGACAGATAGACAGATAGACAGACAGACAGAGAGACAAAGAGACAGAGAGAGACAGAGAGAATTCTACCTAGATTGGACATCTGGTGGTTGTTGGCATGTGGGAAGCTATGGCTAGCTGCATGAGGGAGAAGTCACCAGGGCTGGATGGTTGTTGAAAAACAAATATTAACAACAGAAGCAGTATTAATGTAAAAGGGCAATCTTTATATCCAACTTAACCTGGACATATTGTTAGATTGCCACCAGCTGGCTTTTTGTTATATCAGTGCCTAAAAAGTGAGTTATTCTATATATTGAGTATGAGATTTGCCTGGTATGCAGTGAGTGGACACCTGTCACTGAAGAAGTGCAGTATGCTGAAATCATGTGATCTGGCAGTTCCTGCACACATGCCAGATGATTCTCATCTGCTACAATATAAGTCTGTGCTTTAATGCATCATGCATCTATATGAGAGGACCTCTCAAAGCAGGTATCACAGTATTTGGTGTTTTAACTATATGTCCATGTTAAAGCTGGATATAAAGACTACTACTACTACTACTACTACTACTACTACTACTACTACTACTACTACTACTGCTGCTGCTGCTGCTACTACTACTACTACTACTACTACTACTACTACTACTACTACTACTGCCACCGCCGCCGCCACCACCACCACCACCACTACCACTACCACTACTACTACTACTACTACTTTCTGAGTCAATAATATAAAGTACAAGTCAAGCACTAGGGTTGATGTAATTGACTAAATCCCCCTCCCAAACTTTGCTGGCCTTGTGCTAAAACCAGAAAGAAATTTATTTCAATAGTTTCAGAAAATATTAATGGAATCTTCATAGCATTGGATCGTTACAACTTAGACTATTGTAAAGAGCAGATGTTAATCTGCCCAAAGCTTGTTAGACTGTGCTTAAGAAACCAGAGCAACAGTGGGACCTGTTACATTATTCTCTATTTCAACAAACATTACCTCATATAAAGTTCTGTTTTCTTATTTATGTATTTATTTGACAATTGGAAACCAGGCAGATTATTTTCAGTTGACAACAATAGACATCAACAGAGCATTAAGCATGCTTCAAACAGATTTATATGGAGAGGCCTTATTAACAATTGTATGTTCTGTGTTTATACAGTGTAGCATTGACAATGAAGCACGATCTCTCCTTCATGTTATAATAGTTTGTTTGTACATATTTCATTTCTCCTTACATTTTCTTACATTATAATACAATTTCTTTGTGACTGGAGAAGACTTGTAATTTACAATTGCATTCAAGTATTTCAAATTTAACACTATTCCATCCGATAAGAATTGCTGTGACACTAATTATTCTTTTCTTTTGGATGATAATAAGAAAAAAGCATATCAGTAGATATAGCTTCGTTTATCACTGATTCATCCATCACTGATATGAGATAACATGACATACTTATTATGGATTGATCTATGATAACACAGGTCAACGATCAGTCGATGATTCTGTTTTGACTGCAAAGATGCACCCAGCGACCACCGATAATGCTTAGCTACCCAGAATGCACTGTGTATTCATTGTGCTTATATGATCATGTTGTAAGGTTGCATATCTTTTTTATACCAATTAATGTCCTTCTACCCATCAACATGGGACCAGAAAACAAGAAAAATACAAAGGTACCTGATCTTAACAAGCAACACAGACGAAGGTAGAGGTTATCCAGAAAATATGTGACAGTGGAAACTTTCCTGTGATGGGCTGCAAGGTTGGTGAGAATGAATCTACCGTTCATTCCATTCATAATGTGGGTGTAGATCATTCATTAATCATTGTTAATTTTAGACCACACCTCCTCTGATGAATGAGGGTAGACATACTGACACCAGTTGTGGAAAATAGTGGGGTTTACACAGACATTACCACTATAAATTAAGTCTTTTTGAATGTGTGTGTGAATGTGTTTTTCTTTATCTTTTGTGTTCCTCCAGAAGTGTAAGCTTGATTTGTTCTAACAAGGAACAAAAATTCAAAGTAATACAATTAATGCTTTGTGAAAGTTCAGCTTAGTTTTGAATACGGACAGCTATTCAAGCATAGAAAAATGTCAAGTTTCAAATTACAACTTTAATAAAAGCAATGTTTACGTAAATGTGTTGGGAAAAAATGTATTATAAAATAGTGCCAGTGTTGCATAAAAAGCAGCCAGAAAACCTCTGTAAAGTGATTGGCATTAGGAAGGGCTTCTAACTGTAGAAATCATGCCAAAATAGATAATTAGAGCCTTGATAGCTCTCCAGCTGGCTCACTTCCATCAAACCATCCAACCCAAGCCCACATGGAAAAATGGACATTAAATGATGATGATAACGATGGTGGTGGTGGTGGCAGTTGGGTTCAGATTAGCTTTGAATATGGACAGTAATTCAAGCGTAGAAAAATGTTGAGTTTCAAATTACAAATTTAATAAAAGCAATGTTGCCATGGTGAAAAAAGTGAGAAAATAATATAGCGATTTTATGTAACAATTCAAAAATTTAGCTTAAATTACCTAATATTTTAGACCAGCTTAAAAGTGAATTCCGTGTGAAGAAGAGATTCTCTTGATTCCTGTGGTACTGATTTCTGTTGAAAAATGTGTAGCTGATGGTTATAATGTTATTGCATCCAGAAATACTGATATTCTGAGCAAAGAACTATGCAAAAGGACTTGTCTGGGAATGCAGAGCTTGCAAGAGCTACTAAAGGGCAAATGGCTTCTGGCTTTAAAACTGTTGCACCTGGCCAAAGAACTGTGAAATGGGTGCATGTCTAGGAAAATGTAGCTTGTATTAGCTGGTGAAGCTACAATGGTTTGTAGGTATAAAACAGCTGCAACTAAGAACTAGTTAAACTCTGGATGATTCACTATTGTAAAGTAAATGATTATTTCTTATTCATCTGCAAATAGGACTTTAAAAGAAACTATGACTTTAGAGCAAGTAGGGATCCTTTCATTATGGTGTATGGTTGTGTATGATGAATTTGATGCAGAATGGGTTGGTTCAAACTAATCATAAGACATAGTCTATAATCAAAGCTAGAATCTGGACAGACTGAAATTAATTGATAAATTATAGATCTGAAACCAAATGTTCCCCCACCTCCAACAAACAGGAGAACTTGGACTCAACGCTTCAAATTAATGAACTTCTTGTTAATTTTACAGTAATGCTATAGTTTATAATGACAATGTGTTACTGTCTTAGAGAATATGTTTATAGCAAGCAAGGCTGGATTATTTGAGAGTTAAGTGTTTTATCACAGACGCAGCACAGAGCTGTGAGAGAAATGAACCACCAACCTTTCAGCTGTTTGTCCAGTAACACCAGCTAAACAACTATAAGGTCATTATAGAAAAGTGCATTGTGTCTAATTAAAGGGAATCATTATACTGATTAATTTATGTTGCTGTATCAAATCAGAATCATAATCATTTTGTCTTGTAAAGGGTAACTGGGATAAATTAACCCATTGTGTCCCTTCTTTTACAAAATGGCAAGGTGTGATCTGCAAGAGATTTGGTTGCTATTTTTTGCTGGTTGAGCAACAACATAGAGGCTCCCTCAGTTCAATGATGTCTATGTTTTCCCCAGAAGCTAAATACCAACCACATCATCCTCTTCAGGACAGGAGGGTTTCAAAATGTCATTGTCCCTGCCTCTCCTTTCAAACTAAGTAATAAGGGGAACAAAGCCACACATTCAGAGGAATGTTTGGCAGTAGCATATCTGAGGTAGGGCAAGGGGGCAGCCTGTCCAGGTGATGCTGTTATAAGCCTGTATAGGCTTGAGGTCCCAGGGAAGCAAATTCAAGGGCTACCCCTGGTATTACATACTAACTTGGGAGTTAGTTGATGAATTCTAACCTCAGTTCATGACTGGTACTTTACTTTATCTTTTTTTGTCAGTTGCAGCAGTTTTACCATTACAGACCATTGTAGCTTCACCAGCTAATACAAGTTTCATTTTCCTAGACAAGTGCTCAATACATAGTTCTTTGAATAGGGGCAGCAGTTTTAAACACCAGTTCATGACTGGTACTGTTCTCTGATGGATAAGAGGCATCATTGTGTTTGATGAGATTTAAACATATAACAGCCATAGCAATCCATTTTATCTGATGCTCTAATGATTTTGCATATCCAATGGCCTCGAAAGCTGTTTTATAGTAGTCAGGAAAATAAATACACTGAATTTACACAATTGAATTATTGCATTTAAGAACAGCAGCTTTGTGATATCTGATTGGATATGAAATATATATATATCGATTTCTTGAACACCAGACCTTTAGTTTATAGGAATGAGGGGAAGGGGAGAGTTTGTATGGTGTGGTGCAAAATCATTAACATCATTACCATTGAGTACTGTTTTCTGATATTAGAACCAGCATTTATTAAATATTGTACTTTGATATTACCACTAATATATGAGAAATCTATAAAACATTTTATTTTGATCTTGCCATTATCAAATAATTCGCTTTAATATTACCACTAATATATCATACATCTACTGAATACTGTACTTTGACATCCATTAAATAGTGTACTTTGATATTGTGGTTAAACTATTTAACCTTTGTTAACTATTGTACTTTGATATTACAGCTGATACAGGACAGCTCTGTGAAAAAGTGTCACACCCTAATGATAGAGGGAACCTAGTGAAGAGGTAGACCCAGGAAGACCTGGGATGAGGTGGTGAAGCATGACCTTCAAACGTTGGGCCTCACCAAGGTGATGACAAGTGACCGAGACCGTTAGAGATATGCTGTGCTTGAGAAGACCTGGCAAGCCAAGTGAGACTGTAACCATGGCCTATGCCAGTGCAGCATAACCAGCCCAATTAAGAGTACCCTTCAATCATTGGGCAATAAACAACACTTGCGAAGACCTGTTGAGAAGACCTGTCTATTCAGTAAACTATGAATCTCTCCAACTAAAGTATGTTCATGTACCAATGTATGAAATCAACATCTCATTATAATGAAAAATCTATCAAGTGACAAAGGCAGTTAAAAAGTACCAGACAAAGTGTCATATAGTATTCAGCCATGTCATTTTACATCTAGTGTTCAAATCCTTTGGTGAGTGATATTTACTGTTGCTCTGTGGTCAGGGGAATAAGTACCAATGCTGTGTGTGTCTGTTTTCATCCCCTCCACCACGAATGACTGAAGCCTTGTACTTTTGTTACAACTGAACAAAATAGATTATAAACAACAAATAACTCAGACTGAACTCATTCTGAAGAGTGTACAACTAATTAGGTTTGTTGATGTATTATTTACATTCTTATGTCCCCAGAGTCTTCCAAATCACACTTCTGGTATTATCATCTTTCATTTCTTCCATATTTTGGAAGCCATATGTGGTGACAAACTGGACCAAATGCTTAGCAGCATTTTGTCCGTTTTTACATTCTGAATTCAAATACCAACTTTGCCTGTCATCCTTTCAGGGTCAATAAAATAAATACCAGTTGCGAACTGGCGGTCAATGTAATCTACTTACTTCCTGCCCCCAAATTGCTGGCCTTGTGCTAAAATTTGAAACCAATATCTTGGAAGGTATAAAATAGATGAAAAGAGATTCTTTGACAAGTCGGGAGAGCTTCCTACATCCGTTTGCCCCAGTTCCATAAAATTTGCTTGTTGGAACTTGGTGTGATTATTCTATATTCCTTACAAGCAACCGAGTTAAGTTTAACATCCTAAACTGACTGAAAATAAGTTACCTTCATTCATTTTATACAATCACAGACCTTAAATTCTCTACTTAAAAAATCAGAGTTCAGTTCCTTTATAGAAATTCTATTTCACAATGCAAATTTTGTCCTAAATTATTTACATGGACAATTCAGGCCAAGCTGCTAGTCTGCTCCACCAAATGTATGTCATTTGTGACATAGCATAAATAATGGTTGATTTTCATTTTGAATACATCACACAACTTGAGAAGGATTGTAGGTTAAGATAAATTTATTTTGTGTTCATTTTATGAGGTAAATAATCCTTTCTGCTATAAGCACAAGGCCTGCAATTTTGGGAGATTACATTGATCCCAGTTTTTGACTAGTACTTAGTTCGTTGACCTCAGCAGCATTTGAACTAGAATGTAAAACTGGAAGAAATGTTGGCAAACAATAAGTCCTCTGCAGAAAGAATTTTGCCAGATTTCTGCTTTTTACAAGGTAAATAATATTTCTTCCTTATATACATGCTAAATATAATTTTTTTTTCTTTATATACAAAGAAAAAGAATGAGTGTTATTTTTTTTAAATGTATAATACAGAGAACATTGATGGAGGCTTCTATCTTGTGAATGTATTTTTTTTTTTTTGTCCTTTTACCTGGTGTTTGTGATTAGCTAAAGAAAATGAGTGATGTACAGAGTGTAAGACGAAAAATTGGTTGGCACTGGAAGGGTGCCACACAATCCCTTACATAAATGTTAGAGAAAAAATATCGGAACAAGAAAACATCCGAACATAAAAGCAATCCTTTTATTTTGTATATACAAAATTTACACCTTGGCACAATCAGTAGCCAGGACTGGTGTGGAAGCAGCAAAGTCAGAGTTAATCATACTTTGTGAAGGAATTCTTCACAGAAATCCAGCTACACAGAGCTGGTCAAATACCGGTCAGCAGCAGAGGCGAACGGAGTGCTGTTGAAGATATGTCTGCATAGTTCAGCGGCTGCATCTCAAGTCTGAGATACAAGAGAACTCTGGTGCTGCTAGTTTTCTGCGCATGCTTATCAGGGACCTTTCGGCAGGCCTTCTAGAAGGTTCCAACCCTGTGCATGCATGCTGGAAACCCTCAAAATGATGTCACTGCAAGAGGTTTTCTGAAATTGAATTTTCAAAAGAAGAGATCTCTCTTCTCGTGTTGATGAAACAGAAAACAAAAATCTGAGATTGGGAAATTCAATTGAACTCAAATAATAAACCTACATTCTTTCTATAAATGCAGGGAAAAATTAACTTTAAAAAACTAGTTTTTGTTTTCTGCTTTTTTTTTTTTTTTACACGAGACATTTGAATAATTCTTCAGTATTTTTTGCTGCATATATTTGCTATTTATTCTATCAGTCTTCTTTTACTGAACTGCTAAGTTATAGGGATGTAAAAAAAAGAATATCGGCTGTCAAGTGATGGTTGAAGACAAACAATAGGCTTGAGGACAAACACACATATATTCATACAATTGGTTCCCACACTGTTTACATCTACCAAATTCACTCACAAGGCATAGGTCAAACCAGGACTATCACATGCTTGCACAGCTATGCCTGCACCTGTTGATCTAGTTAAGACTCTTCTTTTGTCAAGTTTATTTTGGTCTACTTTTTATTATAGTATTGTGTTTATATATGTTACTATTTTTGTCAATAGGGTGCACGGCTGAGTGCATGGATTTTGGTGTGGCTCTTTAAAAGTGTTTGTTAAACTAATAATCTTTTCTATTATAGGAAACAAAACCTGACATTTTGGGGGCAGTGGGCTAGTTAATTACATCAACCCCTGAAGGGATGAACAGCAAAGTCAGCCTCAGCGGAATTTGAACTCAGAACATAAAGATAGATTAGTATTTTGTCCAGCATGCTAACAATTCTGGCAGCTAAAACTAATAATGGTATAGGTTATTTCAATGGAAGTATGATTTTTGGATTATAAATCTGTGAGTGTCCTTGTGTATATGTTTGTGAATATCTTTTGTGTGTGTGTGTGTGTGTGTGTGTGTGTGCTTGTAAGTGTGTATATGTCATGGTTGACTGGTTGTAACTAACACGTTTGGAATTTAAATTATTCTTTTGGTTAGTAAAATTTTATTTTACTCAATGGTCAAATCACATATGCACCTTATTTCATTGAGTACAATGGGTGTTTTGAATTAATTGGGTGTATTTGCTGTCGTTGTTGTGGTTGTGTGTGAAACCACTTGTTTTCTGTAAGCTTCTTGATATATGCGTATGTCATCTTTGGCTTGTTATGACTAAACATATTTAGAATTTTATGTTGGTCAGTGTGAAGGTTCATTCAGTGAGTGTGTGTGTGTGTGTGATTGCTTACTCTTCACAGATGATTGCTATCTCCTTGTGTTTACTTGTTATCAATGATATTTCTGACTTTCCACCCATGACCTCTCAGATGACTATTCTATCCCCATGCAGATCTCCATGGTTTGGAGCATAGATGACAAGCTAAAGTTGTAACTTACTGTGCACTCCCAACCGGTTAGGCCAGCACACACATTGCCACTCTTCCAGCGCCACTTTTAGTAGCTGGAACAACAAATGAGGTCACCATAATGAGACATCTGTATATCATTAGATTACAAGTGATAAACACTTATGCAATGTGACTACCTCTTTCTGAGTCTCTCTGATTAGTACCTGGTGATAGTCTGAAGCAAGATGACCAATAATCAGTTAAAACTGCAGGTTTTACATCAGAGTGTCCCTCTCCTTGAAGGATGCTGTGATACCAGCTTGGGTCCCTCCCAGTGATTTTACTGTCTGCCCTGACATTATCCAAGTGTATTTCTGTGCCTCCATGCTCAGATGGATTTTCATTACATATGCTAGCTAACCCATAGCTGGGACTCTAACAGGTGTTACTAATCTGGGTCAGAGTAGACCTGGGAACAACAGCGACTGAAAGGTGATTCCACACTCTTCAAGACCTTGGAAGTCCTCAACCAGAGCCATACTGCCAGATGCAGTTTAAAGCCATAGCCACACACACTCACACACATGCATGCAAATATGTGTAATGGTTTGTATGTTGATGGCTGGCAAGATTAGGAGATGCATATTTGGTTTTGGTTTTTCTAACATTGGAGTCATCAAGTGCAACATTTGTAAGATGTATAGTAGATGTCAGGTTACCAAAGATATAAATGATAAGTTGGTTGTTTTTGGAGTCCATGGAATAAATGACAGAAGAAAATAATGGTAGAAATGGCCTTTATTTTGCTGTTGCACTATTAAAACAACTGCTTTGAGATGTTGTTTTTTAAGATTAGTAGAAGTTCTGTTGTCCATTTCGTAGGTAGGTGTGTCCATCTGTAGGTGACTGCTAGGAAACTGAAGGAAGAAGCAGAGGGAAAGAGGAAGGGAATTAACCTTTCTGGATTGATGTGTAGAGAGGATGAGAGTTGTATGGTCCCTTGTTGACATGCCATGAGTGAAGATAGAGAAAGAAAAGGAGAGAGGGAAAGAGTGAGGATCATCAGCAAGGATATGGGGCAAAAGAGACAGATGCTTCTCTGGTAAATGTCAGATACAAAAAGGAACAATTCTATTTGGGAACAATTCTATTTATGATATTTTCCTAGCTAGATTAGGTCAGGCTAAACAATGGATATTTCATCTGTTATCTGGTCTAAACTGTTGGTGACCCAAAATGGTCAGTTAAAGAATAGAACTTATCTAAGTACATCAGTTGACACTCACAAATTTCTAATTGTTAATGCCAAGGACAATAGAAAGGAGCTTACAGAAAAAAATTCTACACTAAGGTTTTGATTCTTGGCTAAAATAAAAGAGAAAACAATTCACTTCGTATGAGCATGTGTATACATGGGATATCTTGCAACCATTTAACATTTTCCAAATCTACATCAGTTTATTTTTTAAAAAAACATAATTTTGATGTAGCTTTGCATGCTGATGACAAAAATTGCATTCATTGTTTTTACAAGAAATTAGGAATAAAGAAGTTGTGAACATTTAAAGTTGTGAAATTTTAGACTATCAAAAGCCTCCAATAACTGAAATATCATGTCCGCTGATTTCTATTGCCATGTGCCATGGGGATCAGCACACATGAAGTCTTGATGTGATTCCTTGACTTCTCCTCGAAATAGCAACCAGAATTATAACGTCTGAAAAAAAAAATGGACAAAACATTTTGCCACAACACTGTTTATTTCTTCACTTGGAGTCAGTGAAAATGTTTTTCACTTGTCGAGCATTATTAATAACATTTAAATAAAAGTCACGCTCCACAAATGTAATCTTTTGTTGAACTCACAACCATCAAGGTAGTTACTGAGAAAACAGATCAATATTAAATGTACTTTCTTTTCTCTTTCAATAAAATTATAAACTAAGTTTGGGAATGGGGAAAGAATTGGTTTCTAACTTTTTCTTTTAAACATGACAATGAAGATCAGCAGATATAATATGCTGGCAACTGAAGGCTTTTGATTGACTAAAATTGCAGATATTTATATGCTCATAACTTCTTTATAACTAATTTCTAGGCAAAAAAAAAAAAATGAATACAATTTTTGTCATCAGAATTACATTTTTTTGAAAATTATCTGATGAAAGCTAAAAAAACTTTTAGTGGCTGCAGAGATTTAACTAGATCCTACATGGGTGTATATATTGGGTTGAGGAATAGATTATGAGAGTTTTTTTCAAATTTAAAAAGCATACAAAAATAAAATGCATTGGCAAAATGCTTTATGTTATTTAAAAGAGGATTTTTTGCTCTACTAGATAGTGCTTTGATATTTAATTTTATTGATTTTTGTGTATTTTCAGATCATTAAAATGGAATGTCAAGTGGAGAAAACTAAGCAATTTTGACACCATTTGCTTTTTGTATTTAATTGAGGTGTTAAGGCTGCTGAAGCTGCTCGTGAGATTTATGCTGTGTATAGAGAAGGCGCAATGCCTCAAAGTACCTACCGCCGTTGGTTTTAGCACTTCAGAAATGGGAATTTTGACCTTAAGGATGGATCACACTCTGGCCGACCAATTGAGTTGGATGAAGAGTAATTGAATCAACTTATTCACAAAAATCCACATTAAATGACCAAATAATTGGCAGAGCAGATGGATTGTGATCAGAAAACTAGCATGGTTTCTATGGCTGGATGCCCTTCTTAATGTCAACCATTTTGCAGAGTTTGCAGGGTGCTTTCACATTGGCACCACATGAGTGCTGTAATGTGGCACTGGCATGAATGCTTTTTATGTGGCATCAGCACAGGGCTCTAGCAAGCCAAGCCTCTTCACCAGGAAGAGCAGCCTTAACACTTCTACTGTGGAGTATGTATCTTCTTAAGTACAGCAATGCACCAGGAAGACCCTGTTGTGCCAGGAATCTCTGTTCCCCATTAGCATTAGTAGATCCTTATTTTCATGCTATATGTTTCTCTGCCAATAACATTACTGTCACTGAGTGGTCTTCATCCCCTATTAAAGCATGGAAGTCTCTAAAATATAACATTTGACATGAGCTGTTGTTCAGCATGATGACAGTGGCCAGGAAAACCTAACCTGCACTGTGGAACAATGTTGTCAATATTACTAAATTTTGACCACACTGTAGAGCAAATGATCTTGTTTTATATAATGGACACTGTTAATATTTGTAATGATCATATATTATAGTTTATTGAATGACTTTTTGAATACTATACATCATTTCTGTTACTTAAAAATAAGTTATTATTGATAATAAATTTATTTTCTGAATGTATATGTCACATAAACCATCTTTGGAACTTGATCTACTAAGCTCTAAGATTATCATATTCCTTTATCAAGTATGTGATTGAGGTGGGTCCAATGAAGATTTTGTAAGTCCATGATGACTTGGCAGATTTATAAATTAGGAATCCCTGATTTCCCATCACATACTGGAGCTTTTAATTTGCTTGTTGATGATTAAAATTGTGAAATGTTTTACAAACAGAATTCTGACAAATTAAAATTTAAAAAATTTTTTTTAAATTGGTAAGCACTTTTATAGAAGTAACAATATGCTTAATAATTTAAGTTCAATACTTTTCCAACTCTATAAACACCTCAGATCCAAACTTTGCCATATTTATTGTGGCTTTCATTGGTAACTAATTGTTTTTGGTAATGAAGATATTGTGTCAATGTATGTAACAATACTTTCTATAAAACCTTTGTATAAAGCAAACCAAATGAAACTATCCCAATCAATACCCTATTATGCAGAATATATATCCAATAATAACAATAATAATAATAATATCTTTCTCCACTTGTTATTCTACTTAACTATTGTTTGCTTCAATAACTGCTCATGAAGGGACGAAGAACTCTCAATAAACTCTACTAGTTCTGCAAGTCTTGTTGAGATTGATTAAGGTTGATGAAACAAGTTAACCGTAATCAACCAAAACAAACATTCGACACAAAACTAATGTGAAAACATATTTACATGTTTAAAACATATTTATTCTTACTACAGGTTAATATTGTGGGGCCACATGGCTTAGTGGTTAGGGCACGGCACCCTTGGTTGTAAGATTGTGGATTTGATTCCTGGTTTAGGCAATGTGTTGTTCTTGGACAAAGCACTTCATTTCATATTGCTCTGGTCCACTCAGCTGGCAAAAAATGAATAATCCTGGTGTCTCATCCAGGTGGGGAATGAATACACCACAGAATCCTGGAAACCAGCCTTATGAGCTTGTACCTTGGGAAGAACCTTTGAACTATTTTTGTTTTTTGACAGGTTAATGTTAGCTTAATTTTTACTGGTTTTAGTCACTAAACTGCAACCAGATTAGAGCACCACCTTTAAGGTTTTTAGTGAAATGTAATGATCCTCATTGTTTATTTTAGTCTGGAAGTTGTTTTATCAGTCTTTAGTTATCGAATCGCTGAATTTAGTTCTTGACACAATGGAACACAAAATGACACACCAGTTTACATAAAAGCACACACACAAATGCATACAAACATGCATGAGTGTAGTCATGGATTTATTATTGTCTTCATTGCTGTCGATTTCTTTTTTTTGCTTTTTCGTTACCTGATAAAGATTTCAGCCATGTTGGATAAGCACGCACACATACATGAACAAATAGATACATGCATGCATACATATATTTATACATATATACATACGTGCATACATATATGCATACATACACATGTACAACCTCATGCATGTTAATTGAAATGAACCAAGAGGATTACTCCAACATCAGGAGGTAAAGTATATATTTCTATAAATTTTGTGTGTGTGTGTGTGTGAAATTTAAGAAAAATCAAGATGCATATGTTGGTAGTATGTGTATTTTGCCAACAGTTTTCCAACTTGCACTTGTTTTGACTGATACACTGCCAAAATGGCTGATGAAAATGGATGAGTGATACTCTTGTTAGCCTTTTGGCAGTGTATCAGTTAAAACAAATGCTGTTTGAATAATTGTTTGTAAAATACAAGCCAATATGAAACCTAAGGTCCCAGCATACTTGGACTTGAATTTCGCTAAAGTATATATATATATATATATATATATATATACATATATATATATATATATATAAAAAGCCCCCCCCCCCAAAAAATGAAGAGCAAACACAAAAAAACAACAACGAGAGGATGTGGTACATGTAAAGTATTAACAGAAACTCAGAGAAGGAAAGAAAGGTGGTTTACGTTTCGAGCAAAGCTCTTCTTCAGAAACAGGAGACAGGGGTAAGTCTAACAGAAAAGGAAGATGGAGGCAAAAAAATTGCCAACGATTCACATGTGGTTACATTTTGTTAATGTCCCTATAACGTAGCAGTTCAGCAAGAGAACCCAATAGAATAAGTACTGGGATCAATTTCTTTGACTAAAACCCTATATATCTATATATATTCTTTTGTTCTTTTACTTGTTTCAGTCCTTTGAGTGTGGCCATACTGGAGCACTGCTTTAAAGAATTTTAGTCAAAGAAATCGATCCCAGAACTTATTCTTTGTAAGCCTAGTACTTATTCTAT
>NC_068984.1:11666669-11674883 GCF_001194135.2 Octopus bimaculoides
AAGAATATTCCCCTTCATCAGTTGTCCCTGTCCATCTACTCCGCGTTTCGCAAATTTTAAAATTCTCCTTAAACTTTAAAATTTCCATAGGTGCAGCCAAACAGAAAAAGCCAAAAGATCCCATAGAAAATCTTAAATGTTCATGTTTAGAGGGGAAATTTGACCTTTGTTATTTGACAATGTGATAACAAATTTCTTAACATTCCGTCTATTTATGAGGCAAGTATACATCCACCGTCACATTTAATAAATCATTCTCTTTTTAAGACAGCAGGATGTGATTTGAGGGAGATTTGTTTGTTATTTCTAGAAGGTGGAGCGAATACAAAAAAGATTCTTCGCTAACTCGTTCTGTCGTGATATATTAACATCTGGTAATTCGATAACAAAACGATGAAATTTCACTACAACTTTTCTTTTTCGTGGGTTCGATAAATAAGCAGCAACGCTATTAGTATATTCAGAGTGTGTGGGACGGTTTGCTTTGCATATACCCTATACAAATCAGATGTTTTATGTAAACTACATATTTGCAGTTCGTTGCGGCCCAAAGTAACTATCTTTTGATTTCGGCTTCAAATATCGTTTTGTGCGGCAACTTCCTGCGCATGCGTTTAAGACGGAGTCAGTGTGCAAGAAGGCGAAGCTTTCAAGAATTTTTTCACAATGAACGAAATAATATATTTATGAATGTATAAACAACTAAGATTTTCAGTAGCCTTGCTTTCCTTTTCTGTCACTAACTGATTCTATAAATTCTATTGTCACTTTGCATTAAATATACACATTCAAAAAAAGTTTTGTCTTGAACATTTCCTAAAAATAATGAAGAATAAGATTAAATTAAAAATCCTCCAACTTTCAGAAAACCCCCCAAAACAAATTGCATTTCTTTTACTATAGCTATATTATGAAACGGGAAGAGGAGCAAAAATGTAAAAGAATTAAATTTTTTGAACAAAAATTCTTTCAAAGAAAGAAACAAACATCCAGTTCCTTGTCCTTTTTCATGAGGAAGTGATGGTTATTCCGAAAGTTCGCTCATCAAAGATTACAATTGTCTCGTGAGTAAAAATTTATCAAAATAAAAGAGTGGAGTGCAAGGGTGGGGATTTTACAAATATAAGGAAAACTATTCAAAGAAATTTATAAATGAAACTACATCGAAAAAGAATCAGATTAAGATCCTGTTATATTTAATTATGTGGTTGCACAAATAAATTGTGAAAATAAGCATTTAAAAAAAGAGGCGATGCCGACTCACTTCAGATTCTTGCAACACTTTTAACTTCATGCAAAATTGACTATGCTATGTGTTGTTGACACAGCTTGTGTCAAACTGAACATAGCCTTGCCCACTGAGAGATATTGACTGTTACAGCGAAAATGAGAACGGCAATCAGCATCAGACACTATCACCTAGCTACAGAGAACGTGTTACGTTGTTGTTCATTTAGGTAGACATTTTTACACAATGGGGTTACTGTCTGTTCTTAATCTATTTCACATTTTCTCAACTATTTATAAACACAGTCTACCGTCACCCAAATTGGTGTTCACGTTAACTGTATAATGCGTAGCATGCCTGTTTGTTCTTTACGCATAGTAACATCACTGGTATTATACATTGGATCAAATCATTCAACTGTCTCCACTTCTTTATAAAGGAAACATACATTTATCTCAAGCCAACGAGACAACATCGACGTAGTCGCTCAATCTGTTAGAAATAGCAATCAAATCTCCTTCCAAATCATTGCCTTTGAGAAAAAAGTGTTATATTAAATGTAATTCTAGAAAAAGATGGGTGGAATGATGAGAATATTGCTTTTAATCATAGGCCTTTTCGATCAAAATTGACATGGCTTTACATAACTATTTCTAATTGCAGCATAAGGATAGCTGTTTTAAGAGGAGTGGGTTTGTCATTACCATCAACTCCATTAGCTGGTACTTCATTTAATCGATTCCGTGCGAATAAAAGACCAACTTGACCTCGGCTGCATCTGAAATAACATAAAGAGCAGGAAACAATAAACACTCATTGAGTGTATTAAGTATCATTTCTGTGATGAGGTGGTTGATAATTTCTTCCCGTATTGAGTTCAAGACAAAGGGTTGTCACAAGTGTTTTCTTATTGTAACTTTAAAGAAAAAAATTATTTCTAAACGTTGTGGCAAGTTCTATTAATTCAACTTCGTGTTTACTTCAAAAATTTAGTTATTTGTAGGTTTGAATGAGGCGGGCATTCAATTACAAATGATAACGAAGCTGCTAACATCTAGCCTTCGGCTGCCTTGGACCCTTCTGTCCACCATCCTCATTGGTTCTTATTTGCGCGGCAATTGTCCCCATGTTCTGCTTGTTAAGGGTGCACTACGCCCAATCGTGGCCTTCAGATAAGGTCACGTGAGAGAGAGTTTTTCTGGGTTTCCGGTGAGCCCTATTTCAGCTATAAATAAGCCCGATCCAACGACGCCAGTCGTCTTCGATTTCAGATCTCTCACAGGTCTGGTCGCTGACCACACTTACAGAACACAGCTACAGCCAGTTCCAGCGTCGACATCTTCACCAACAATGTCGTGCGCCAGCAACCCCACCACCAGGGACACACCAATATCAACAAACAAGGTTTTATCTCAACGCTGTATGAGTGGAGTATTTCCACCACGAACAGCAGTCAGAACTAACCAGCTAGAATATACTATACCTGGTAACAGGTCGTAGCATCGACGCTCAACACACATAGTGTGATACCACAGCTCTGCTCCTTGGCCACAACTTCCAGCATATGAACATTCTATCTCCTTGTGTAACTTTTACACGAACTGATTTTCTCTATCTCAGTGTTTAAGACTTTTTACAGACACTCTTTCTATGTTCTGTGTTCCTCTCATTCACACGCACACTTGTACACTCACATATTGTACACACACTATTGCTTATACGACTGTCCGTTACTTCACATTGTTGTATACACTCTCTTGTACACGAAGGCCTGACTTATCTACTGTGTTAATTTTATATGTCGCATGCACGCACACACAGACACAAACAGTTTCACTATGTTAATAAACTTACTCTAATTTTATATCTATCGGTTGTCTGTTCTAATCTGTTCTCTTACTGGCACTATGGCTCGTATCTCTTACGACGAGCCTTCTACGTCATATATCTTGTTTTTGTGTTCAACCGTGCCTTTACCGTCTACGTCGCCATCTCCTTTGGTTCGCTCGGTCGAAGTATTACAAATTCATATAAAACAAAGTTTGCGTTGAAGACTTAGTGCTATAAATACGTTCTTGAAATAAATTTCTTTTGGGTCAGATATTTAATATTTCATATAAGGAGAAAAAATGTAGGTGGTATGAAAGAAAGGGAAACAATATAGGTTGTCAATGTAACTTGGCGGAATAGAGATACGGTAAATCGATATCTCGTTCGGCTAAAACTTGTTTCGTATTAAGATTAGTTGAACAAAAGTAAACAATGATAGAGAGAGAGAGATATTTCAGTTCCGTTTATACAGCCAGTGCATGCTTCAGTGGTACTACTCGCTCATTCGACCAATAAAGTGGCGAAAAAAGATGAACGACCACTTAGCTGCATAAGAGTTGCCATAGATGCAACGTTTTTCGATGTCTAATTTAAACAGATTTAGAAAGCCTCCACTAATAGCATGTTCTATCAGTTACGTTCTATGTATTAACCACTATACAATGATTTTACTTAATAATATATAAATTTGTGGAATCATATTCACGTGTGTTTAGTCTGGCTGTAAAATTAGGCCCCCACAATGCTATTTTTAAGTAACTTGGGATGAGCGTTGAAGACCCAGTTTCATTGTTATTTAATAACTCACCATGACTCATTTACCACTTCTTTTCATAATGCCTAGCGCTAGCTACAAAAGGATACTTATTAAAATCTAAACAAATCTGTGCCAGGCACAGTTCATATACATTTTGTTTCAGATCTGTCGGCTCTGGATTTACCGTTGTGTAATAGTAATGCAGGATTTACCATTGTGTAAATGATGCAGGTAAGCAAGGGCTCCCCCCCGCCTCAAGGGTTCCCAAAATGAATCTAAACAAGACATGCGCGCACACCACACACAAGTATGCACATAAAATTTGAATATTTATAATAATAAAATAGGAGGGTGCGTCGCCTAGTGGTTAGGGTTAGTGGTGTAGCTAATAACAGTGGAAGGAGAGCGATAGAAGCCCCATACGTGCACATTTTTCAAATTTGGCACCTTTTCAACAATTTTTAATAAACACGTTAGTTACCTAAATCAGTAGTTGTAAGTTTCATATATAATGACATTGTTACCGAAACATCAAATTAATGAATGTTGAATACAATTACGTATATGATAACTAATGGTTAGGGTATTCAGCGTGAGGTCGTGAGTTCGATTTATCTCACGTTGCTCCGGTCCACTCAAAATGGCCAGCCTTGTCATACTGTGTGTCACACTGAATTTCCTTGTGAACTACGCTGAGTACGCGTGTCTATGGAATGCTCAGCCACTTACACGTTAATTTCACGAGCAGGCTGTTCTGTTGATCGGATTAGCTGGAACTCTCAACATCGTAACTGACGGAATATCAGTTATAAGAGAAATGAGTTAAAAATTATTTGGTATGCGTCACAACGCCTTTTGTGCGTGTGTCCGTGTCCGCTCCCAATAACTTTAGAACCTGGCTACGCCTCTGGTAAGGATGATGCTCTCACGGTCATGCGATCATTGATTTGATTCCTAGACCGGGCGGTGCTGAATAAAAACACTTCATCGTAGCGATCATTTCGACATCTGACCTGTGGTACATCATGCACCTGTGAAGGCAATGATGATTCCATGGAAGGAATGAGCTAATGTGCGGCACAAGCACTTAATCCCGGCAAATAAAGTATCTGTGAAGGTTGTTCAGCAGGAAATTGCTCAACCGTCTTTTCCGGACAATTTCCGAAAGTGTTAACCAACAACCAATGGCAAGCAAAATAATTCCTTTAAAGCGGATTGAATATATACAGTAAATGATCGAATTATCGACCACCCACCTGATGAAAAGTAAAATGGAGGAAAAGCAATATTTATCTAAATGAGATTTGATCGCAGCAACGTGAAACTTCTTGACTATTTTCTACGCTAAACATACTCATCAGTCTGAACAGATATAATAATAGTAATACACATTCCTCAACACTTAGCTGCCATCTGTTTTGGTTAGAAAAATGGTATTTTCAGAGATACTGTCAATCTGCGCATCGAGATTACCCCAGAAAATTAATCGCTTCTTCGTTCTGTTTTTTTTTGTTCAAATGTTTCAACAGGCATGAAACAACTAACGCCAATTGCCAATTGGTTCAGGTAGAGGGTGGAGGTATGTGGTTTAGTAGGTTAAGGTGTTTTCGATTCCTGGACCGGGCGATGCGTTGTGTTCTTGGGCAAAACACTTCATTCCACGTTGTTTAACCACTCAGCTGACAAAAATGAGTATTCCTGCGACGGACCGACGTCCCCTCTAGAGGGGAATATATGCACTGCAGAAACCGGAAAAGCGGCCATATAAATCTATATCACTCAAGAAGAAGCTTTGTTATCTGGGGGGCGGGGTCAAGGCTAGCGTCAATAAAATAAGCAACAGTCAAGTATGTGGTAGATTAAATCGACTGTTCTTAAAAGCGAACGTTTTTGGTTTTGTGATAGCGATAGAACAAATAAATGTTTTTTACTTACACATGTTAAAAAGAAGGAAAGAAAGAAAGAAAGAGTTAGCTACACCGCTACACCTTGAAAATATTCAAGATTAATGAATAGTTTCTGAGAATTATCTAGCATTCACAGACATTTGGAATTGTCATTTTCTGGAATGTTTCTAATTCTATCGTGGTACGTATACTGAATCTATACGAAAGTAGTTGTTTAACATTCCATTTGTTCTAGTTGCAAATGAAATGATACACGCATTTTATGAAAACTGTCACAATATTTTCTTCAAGAGCTACACTCGTAATTTCTTAGTCTCTCAACACATCAACGTCACTTGGTACTGATAAGTCAGTTAACAAAATACGGTCAGTTTTTTCTTTTATCAGGTTTAATGATATCAAATTCATTGAGTGGTGATGGTAGTGGTTGGTGGTTCGAATGTATGCTTAAGTTCCACTGGATATTTGAATTTCCATTTATTTTCTGGTAAGTGTTTTGTTTCATATTTGTACACTGCCATAATTATAGACAAACCTAACCCAACTACGATGAAATAGTAGTAACGACTGAACGAAAGACAAAACTCTCTTACAGAATATAGTCACGTCTCTTTACGTTCCCAGTTGAAATCTCATCAAAGTTAAATTTGCTTTCATCCACCCAAGACCGTATCCGATTCAATTGATTTTAAACTTCCCCTATGCATAACTAAGAGAATGTTGTGGTTGGTAGTTTGTGTACTTGATGTTGGTGGAAAACGAAAATATTTTTCTAGGGTTGCGTGTAAAAATTATCAACATCACTCATGAACTTTTAACAGAATCTTTATTTACTGCTTATAATGTTTTCTGTGTTGGTCTTTGGATGAAAAATAACAACGACAATTTCACACCAAGAGAGACACATACTGCGATCTAGGGCAATCTCACTCATATATATATATAGCAATCTGTGACTGGCCCATTATAACTGGAAAATAATCAGACTATATTCATGACGACAAAATCTGTCTTATAAACTCTCATGAGAATGGAAACGTCAAGCGCCTGCCTCAATATTCTGGAGTTACTGCCAAAATACCATCTTTATATAGGATTCAATGAGTAAGTTTTAGAAAGTCGAATCACGCGATGACTTGATGCTCGTTAGTCAGTTAATCGACCGAGCACGTGAAATGACCATGGCTTAGCCGTGATGCTTACTCTACAATTCGATTTCGAATGTGCTACAATATTATTATTATTATTATTATTATTATTATTATTGAGTGAGAGAGCAGCGCATGCCATCAAAGTAACACTGGAGTATGAATATACGAAGCCCAATATACCCACCATGACTACCCGTCTGATAAGGGTACACCAGGCACATACATCACAACCATATGAGTGTGATATGGTGATCTTATATCAAGATAAACAGTACATGACCTTGCAGGTGGGGCCCATTTAGAATTTTCTTCAGTTGAGTTGCCCATCCCGCTCAAAGGGTCCCTGAATAAGGTTTGTTTAAGAATAATGAACAAAACACCTATGTTTCCAGAGGTGAATTATTCAAACCCCAAAGACATTATTATTATTATTATTATTATTATTATTATTATTATTATTATCATCATTGCCTTTTACACAGCTTCTAACACTGGAGATGTACTACGGGGCCAGCTGTTCACTACCAGTGAATTAAGGTAACACCCCTTAATTTTCGAGCATCTTCCGGAGTATTCGAGCGGTTCCAAGCAGTGCTGATTTCTGCAAGTGCTCCACCCTTATTCGTTCCATGTTCCCAGGGCTCCGACAAATATTGATACTACTACCATCTTTTTCATCGACCACAACTGCTTAACTTCCCAAGCTAACTTGTCATTCCTATCGACTTTTCTTTTTTCCTTATCGCACACCTTGTTGTCAGCTGGGCATGTTATATCTATGATCCTGCATCATTTGCTTTCTTTTTCAATTAACGCTATGTCTGGTGTCTGGTTTTCTATTCTCTATCTTATGGTCACACTGAATCATAAAATCCCACAGGATCTTTGCATTATCATTTTCGATGATGCCTTCGGGTTTATATTCATACCACTTTTTTGCTGTCAAGTCCATACTTGTTACAAGGTGTCCAATGGACAATCCTTGCTTTATTGTCATGGCGTCTCTTATATTCTTTCTGAGCTAGTGGCGTACATTGACTGGTAATCTTAATATATAAATCTGAAGTTGTGTGTTTGTGTGAAGCTTTTTTGAATGTTTATAGAAATCCACATTTTCCACTTTTTCGTAAAATTTTTTACATCAATGGAATTTTCTCGATCTGAACTTTCCAGTGCAGTAATTAGATTTTAAAAATTCCGTTTACTTTGTGTGATTTAAGGGAGATTTGGCTGTTGTTTCTAGCAACTTTTATATTTCATCTCTTCTACCTGGAACGCCATTCTTACACACGCGCTCAACATAAAAATATAGAGAGTAAGAGTTAAAGAGGGAGAGGGAGA
>NC_068984.1:11676265-11681229 GCF_001194135.2 Octopus bimaculoides
GCTATGTATAATCAGGGCAGCGCAAAAAGTTGTTTTGCACAAGCATTTCTATAGCCAATTACATGGATAAAATTTACGTATGCTTAATAATTTTACGCAAAACAGCTTTCAGACTTTCCCTATTAATTTCATCGTCTTTTGAATTATGAACGTATTTACATCATAATAGTTTTTTCGTTGTAAGGCTTTCTTTTTTAGTTGATTTTCAGCTAGCAAGACTTATCGTAGATGGCATAATAAGTCACACCCGGACAAGGTCGGGTTATACTGCTAGTATGTCATATGGTTTATTATTATTATTATTATTATTATTATTATTATTATTATTATTATTATTACTACTACTACTAATAATAATAATAATAAGGACGATCTTCCTGGATCTAGAAGGTGTCAGAGGTCCTGGACGTGAGAGGCAACGAAAGACATACTTTAAGGCTTGTTGCCGTCTATACCCCGACAGAGGCAGGACGACAAGATTTCTTCAGACATCTGGAAACCTTCCTGAGAACGTTCAGTTCTTTAGTGTTAGTGGGAGATTGGAATGGAGTTTTAGATGTAAGGTGGGACTGTGTAAATTTATCAGATAGGAAAGAAGGGTGCAAAAGCTTTACAAACTTGCTCAGACGATTCCAACTGTCTACACATACGAAGCAAAGTCATACGTGATATTTTAAAAAATGTGAAAATTTCCGTATTAGAAAACTCGTTTACTGGTTTTAATCGTGGGCTGGTGTCTCGCCATAACTATTGACGATATATCAAATTGTTTCATTACGTATTTCTGTTTAAAAAACAGGAAGCCACCCAAGTCAGAATGTACTCAACGATATACAACGAAGCCCCAGCTAACCTAGTGGACAGTTAACTTAAAACTGGTTGAGTGTCCATTATTTTAAAGATGCAGTAGTTTTATATGACGTATTTTGTGACTTTAAATTAGAAATCAAATTCTTTGCAAAATAGTTTTGGCTATATCGATATCTCCAGAATATGGTATCTGAATTATTCAAATGGCATGGATGTATCGTAAAAAGATGAAGTTTTATCATATAATGGCTTTTCTTTTTAGATACGCAAAGTTTGCCTTTAATGTCATTAATCATTGCTGCATTATCTCGTTCGGATCTTGTTAAAATTCTCCCAACCGCTTGAATTATTTTAAATTTTCATCAGATTGGAAGCTTCAGGTTGGTTAAAATTACATAATTGTTAATGCGCTTAACCTTATTATTAATTTCTATAAAAAAAAAATGAATATGATTTTTGTCTTCAACTGCATCAAAAATAATCTCGTGAAAATTTAAAATGCTTCAAATGGTTGGAAGGAATTTAATAAGAACCCATTAAATTAATGTATTATATTGATTAGATATAACGAGGAAGCATCTACGCTATCGCTTGACCAGCTACAATTCCAGTCCTGATAGAGCAGAAGGCTATAACCAGCCATCTTTCCATTTCATTCTGTTTTTTTTTTTTCTCTTAACCGTACAATTCTGTACAGCAGTCTGTTCACTTCCGCCATGTTCTCTATTTTATTTGGATGATTTTCGTATCGTGCTAGAAGAGACGAGCTTGCTAGCTCTTAAATTCACTCTTCTCCTTTTATTGGAGAAAAGAAACAGTGCTCCCGTAAGTACGAAATAAACCAAATGACTCCAGAACAGATGGAATAAGAATTGAGTTAAATGACTGCTTCATTATTTTATTTATTTCTGAATGTCTTAGAAGCCTACTGTCGCTTAAATATCTGGAAATTTCATGTGATACTTAAATAGTCCATGGACTTGTAGCGTACACTCGAGTGAAATTCCTCTTCCCTTTATTATATATACGAACATACGAACGTAGCAGATAACAGCTAACCTTTGGCCGATATTTGGACCCCGTTGGGTCCACTACTCTGATTGGTTAGTATTGGCGCAATTTGTCTCTTACTCTCTGGCGTCAATATGCAACATAACCAATCGAAGTCCCTAAATAAGATCACGTGAGACAGCCTGTTCACAATCCAATTCGAGCCTACTGTTACTTAAAAAAACTCCAGCTACTCCCAATCTCGAAGTCTTTGGTTTCTGACCACCATCTATAAACTCTCCACAACAACATTTACCTGGAATACAAATATCTTAACGCCCTACTTCATTGCCACTTAGTAAATTACCAACGTTAGCAATCAGAGTAAAACGTTGACCTACACAGCCGAATGTTTGTCCCTATGCCACAAATTTACGGGCTGGAATCCATTGATCGCAATTCGTGAACAAACAGTCAAATTTAGATCTTTTCAAAACAACATCCTATTCTCGTCATCTTAGCTTATTTGAGAGAACAAATCTGAACTAAAATTTGTCCACCATCTCATTGAAGGAATTAGAATTCCTGTTTGTACAGATGGGGATGCAGTCCACCCGATGAAAATAAGCTTGGGGTTGCACAGAAACAAAGCAACGAAAGGCAGAAAATCAAATCACCATTACGCAATGGCAAAGAAGTTTGTGCCCAGACAAGGTCATTTGATAAACCAACATTATATATTATCTCTGTTGCTGTATAAGCAGTTTAAAGATCAATAAATTGAAAAGTAAAACTGCTCAGAAAAGATAAATCGATTTTGGTATCAACAAACAATTCTAAAGAATGAAAAAGGTTTGATGCAGATGTGTAAGAACGACCGTGCGAACCCAAAAGGAGAAATGGTGACGAATGGAAAAACAGGCTCCTTTATTAAACGCGTCACACGGTCGAACACAAAAATATCAAATGATAAATATGTTATACTTCGATAATATAGAGAACTTAGAAATGCCAGTAAGGAAGACAATATGAACACAACCGTATGAGATGAATAACAGTAAGATTTATTGTAGCATTAAATTAAATGTCTGTGTGAGTGTGAATGCGACATAATGAAACACAATAAAAGACAGGCCGTCATGTAAACAAAAGAGTGTGTGTAAGTAATACATGTATGTGTATGTGAGAGATACATAGTATAGAATAGAGTCAGTAACACGTATAAGGATTTAAGATACCAGTTCTTAGAGTACACAGTGGTAAGTGTCTGTATATAAGAAGTTAAGGTGTGTGGGGCAGCGCGAGCACTAGTTGTGATGTTGTGGCTTCTATGCCAAGCCGGGTTCTTGAGTACAGATGTTCTTCGCAGGCTAAATTCTGGTTGTTAATTATCGCGGTGAAGAAATCACACAAACAGGGTTAGAAGTGCTGCAGTTAGCTGTTGGTAGCTTGTGTACGTGTAGAGTCATGTTGACGCTGTTGGGGACGCTGGTAGTCGTAGTGTCGTGTTGCTGCTGGCGACGTCGGTGGCGATGCTTGTAGTTCGTAGTTGTACGATGGTGTTGATGTCGCTGGAACTGGCTGGTTGGTGTTACGCGTGTGTGGCCGGCGGCCAGATCTCAAAGGAGATCTGAGGCGCGACCATTTGGCGGGTATAATTTAGTCTATTTATAGCTGAAGGTTGGCTCCAGAGAAGCATTAGAAAAACACTATCACGTGACCTTATTAGTGGCTGTGGTTGGTCAGTTTGCGTCCTGAGGCGAACGGGTGGAGATAATTTACCCGCGCAAAGAAATAGTCAGTCAGGTGATGACAGGGAATGAATTGCTTTCTACTACGCTCGCGTCTGTCAATATTTATAGTGAGAGAAGATGGTTTGTTTGTATATAATGGTGATCGAGGTAGTTTCACTACAGATGTATTAGAAAGAAGATTACGCAAATTTTATGCCTTTATCGAAATAGTTGTTGAAATCCATGGGTCGGCTAATGGTTCTCATAGAGCTACCAGTTTTAGATTTGAAAAGATATCAATGATGGCATTGATCCCTGAGTATTTCAGCTATATTTCGTAATCTCTTAAATCATAGAAATTCACATTTGCCGTCATTCACCTTTAGTCTGTGGTTGTGTAGTACCTTAAATTATTCAGGAAAATTCAATATTTAAACCATATCACTTCCGATACAAGTATCGTCAATGAACCAAAGATTCATTTCAGCTGATGCACATCAAGCATCGTTGTCAGTTGATAAAGCGGGTACTCTATCTCTTTTGAACCACTGATCCAGAAGTTACCTGATTCAGTTTGTATGGTACATGAGAGGACGATGAATAACAATTCCAGACAAATAGCTGCGAGCGTGCTGGTTTGTTTCAGTTGGTTCCGTTGAATCTTGTGGTGTGCAACAAGCTGAAGCGCTCGGTACTGCATTGGTTTTGTTTTTTGTTTTCTCTTTCTTCCCCACAAATGATTTCAATACAGTTTTAGCAGAAAGATTTGGAAGAATTAGAAGAAAGTGCTCCTGTAATTTTCTTTCATGTAAATAAATGTTTAAGTTAATGTTATAAAAAAAAAAAATTATAGCTGTATATCTGGGCGGCGATGAGAAATTTATTAGGCGCCTCCATAAAAGTGTCTCCCTGAGCGGACCACTTCCATCACTCGATATCCTCGTGCATTAACTCACCGCCAGCATTCTCTCTGACTGTTACGTTTCTCGTATTTAATTATTAAGGCTGATGTAAGGAATTTCTACTTCTGCCCATGTACACCGAAACCAATCATTAAGACTACTTGTTTTAATTGACTAACATTTTCATGTAACTATTAATATAAAGTAATTATTCGCCGCTCAAAATACCGCGACTCGATACTTTATATAACTTGCTTCTTCACACCTGTCTATCTTTATTTGATTTTGTCAATCCTCCTTTACTTCCGTTTTTTTGTACTCTCATTCCCTTTTAACAAAATAGTGACCAATTAAATCATGCAATAATATATAAACTAGTAATTTATTTTGTTGCATTCATCCGGTGATGTCTGACAAACCCTATTGACGACATTCAGAACTGCCAATAAAAATCTTGTAAACATCGAGGTCAACGTACAGCGAGTAAAATATCCAGGATGTGTGTTTAACGTTGGAGGAAAACTGAGGG
>NC_068984.1:11681306-11682971 GCF_001194135.2 Octopus bimaculoides
ACGGAAAAGCTTCAATCTGAGTAAGCGTGGTGTAGGCATGGCTTGTCTGGCGAAGAAGCTTGCTTTGCAGCCGCCTGGTTTCGGTTTCTGTCCCATTGCGCAACACCATGGGCAAGTATCTTCTACAACCTATGATTTGTGAGTGAATTTGCTTAACAGAAATTTGTGGCGAGTTGGCAGAAACGTTAGCACACTGGGCGCAATGCTTAGCAGTATTTCGTCTGCCGCTACGTTCTGAGTTCAAATTCCGCCGAGGTCGACTTTGCCTTTCATCCTTTCGGGGTCGATTAAATAAGTACCAGTTACGCACTGGGGTCGATGTAATCGACTCAACCCCTTTGTCTGTCCTTGTTTGTTCCCTCTATGTTTAGCCCCTTGTGGGCAATAAAGAAATAGGAAACTTGTGGAAGCCCGTCGTATATACATATATATATGTGTGTGTTTGAGTTTGTCCCGCATCACCACGTGACAGCAAGTGCTGGTTTATTTACGTCCACGTAACTTAGCGGTTCGGCAAAAGAGACAGAGAGAATAAGTGCTAGATTTTAAAAAAATAACCCCAAAACATAAGTACTGAGTTGTATCAGTTCAGCTAAAACCTTTTCAAGGTGATGCCTTAGCATGCTGCAGTAGAAAGAAGGAAAGAAAGAAAGAAGGAAAGAAAGAAAGAAGGAAAGAAAGAAAGAAGGAAAGAAAGAAAGAAGGAAAGAAAGAAATAAAGAGAGAGAGAGGGAGAAAGAAAGAAAGGTGGTTGTATAGGATTTTCTATCCAACTGTACAAGCCTTAGTGAAATTGGGTGGACGGAACCAAAGTAAAAAGGAATTGGTTAGCATGGACTTATTAAAAAGGAGTGCTAGTGGAATGTTCCAGTGAAGACCTCAATAAAATGTAAGCACAACAGACCTGATATAATGGTTTGGGATAGAGAAGAGAAACTGTGCACAGTTGTGGAAATTAGCTGCCCAGTGGATATTAACATAAAGCTGAAGATCAGAGAAAAAGAGAACACCTACTCTGAACTATTGAGAAATCTGCAGTTTCTCTATCCAGATTACAAGTTCAGGTTTATACCTGTAATTATTGGGAGCCTGGAATATGTAACACACTGCCTAAATACCAATATTGCGAAATTAGGCTTTTCAAAACCAGGAAGGAGAAAGCTAATTCGAATACAACAGATCCAATCCATCACTGAAACTGTAAAACGTTCCAGAAGTTTATCATTTAAATATGTATGAGCATGTCTAGATATGCAACTGTAAGAACGACCGTGCGAACCCAAAAGGAGAAATGGTGACGAATGGAAAACAGGGCTCCTTTTATTAAAACGCGTCACACGGTCGAACACAAAATATATCAAATGATATATAAATATGTTATACTTCGATAACATAGTGAATTCGTAAATGGCCAGTAAGGAAGACGATAGAACACAACCGATAAAGATGAATAACCGTAATATTTATTGTAGCATTAAAGTGTATGTCTGTGTGTGAGTGTGAATGTGACATAATAAAAACATAATAAAAGACAGGCCGTCGTGTAAAGAAAAGAGTGTGTGTAAGTGATACATGTATGTGTATGCGTGAGATACAGCAGATAGAAAAAGAGTCAGTAACACATATAAGAATTTGCCAGTTCTTAGAGTACACAATAGTAACAGT
>NC_068984.1:11683168-11684995 GCF_001194135.2 Octopus bimaculoides
CTGTTGTCTATCGTGGCGAAGGTGAATCGCACAAACAGAGTTAGAAGTTCTGCGGTAGTTTGGTTAGCTTGTGTACGTAGAAGTCATGTTGACGATGTTGGCGAGGACGATGCTGGTAGTCGTAGTGTCGTGTTGACTGGCGGCGGCGATGCTGGTAGTAGTCGTAGAGTCGTGTTGCTGCTGGTAGTCGTAGTTGTACGAAGATTGTTGTCGCTGGCTGCTGCTGCTGTGTGGTACACGGAACAGGTCTCTAAGAGAACTGAACCGAGACGATTTGGCGGGTATAATTTAGTCTATTTAAAGCAAAATAGGGGCTCCAGAGAGCATCTGAAAAACCTTATTAGGGGCTGTGATTGGTCAGTTTGCGTTCTGGCGGGAACGGTACGAAGTAGTTACCGCTTCAAATAATAATTAGTCACGTGAGGGATACAGTAGCTGCTCTCCGCTACGCCCGCGCTTGTTTATATATAATGGCGATAGATGGTTTTGTATATAATGGCGATAGGTAGTTTCACTACACAACTATATGCGTGAGAATTTATACATAAGACAAAACATATAAATCTGCACATATACATACATACATACATACATACATACATACATACAAAGGAAAATACCCTGTTGTTAATGATGAAATTTCAATGAAGGGTCCTTGGATCTAGGCTAGAAACTGGCTCCTTCTCTATTGGCAAGAAATCTTGAAATAAAACTGAATAATGACTTACATACATACAGCCCTACGTATTTGCAGGACTATGTAATATGGTGATTGTATAAATTATTTAGGTTAATATTAGCATAGATAACTTAATTATTGCTAAAAATATATTAGTCTAAAAAACAAAAGACAAACTTAAAAATAGTAAGAAGGTTGTGATAAATGTCGCTTCTATATGGCGAAAATTACACGTAAAAAGTGTGAGTTATTTTATGTAATTAGCAATGTGGGTGGGAGGATTAGGAATAAACATTTTCCTTTACCCAATTTATTTTAATTCATCTGCCGTCACTAACGTTTTCCAAGCTCCTCTAATCATCATCAGCTTTTCCACTAACTTCCTGCATCGAAGATATTTGTCGCACCATACATCTCTTTCGGAGAGTTCAATGTATACAAATCCACCTGGCTATCGAACGCCTCATATAGCGAGGTTACAGGCGCAGAGATCAAAGCATTTGTTTCCCTCAGTTATCTATACTAATTAGTATGTATACCTTGTATCTTTAATCAACGTACTGATGAGTCTTCATCTCTTTCCAGCGTTCATCCTTTCACCACTAACTACATCCATTGGATAATCTGACAACTTCCACATCAAGCCAACATTTGGTACACAGCCCATCTCCCAGACGCCCTGGTACTTGCCAGAGCTTCCATCATTTTTATGCCCAGTATCTCTGATAGTAAATGCGGTTCAGCCTCGATCCATTTGAAACATTTAAGTGGGTGATCGATGCCATCGTCCTAGGTATGTCTCTTCACATTCCTTATATTACCACAACCCGTAACTCCAAGTGACTCACCTACAGTAGTAGGAGCATCTAGCATCTACAATTCCTGCAAAAAGTTACTATCACCGAAAAGGAAGATCTGGCCTACCACTGCAAGGTCTGTAAAACTATCAACATAGAAGCATATGTTGTGCTTGTGTATTGCACAGCTTGCAAGCTCTTTCACCTCTTAAATTGCAGCATCTGGTCTCTTGCCAAAAGAATAATATTTTCACATCATTTCTCAAACTACTTTTTCTTATAAAACATATATATATATATATATACATACATACATACATACATACATACATACATATATATATATATATA
>NC_068984.1:11685166-11702348 GCF_001194135.2 Octopus bimaculoides
TATAAAACTCTGTATTTATTGCTCACTCTGTCTCCCATTTCACAATGAGGAACTCTCTACACGGTCACTCGGCCTGCTAGATATAGCGTAAAAATTCTATTAAATCACACGCTACTATCTTGTAAAAAGAACGTATTAGGCAATAGAGTCCCTGATTTACAAAAAGACATGTTGGTTACAGCTGGAATGTCTTCGACAATAAGTCTCTTTGATCATGCCTGACCTGGTGTTAAACAACAGCATTACTGTATGAACCTCTCCTCCTCCTCATTTTCCTCCTCCTAAATTCTTTTTCAACCACACTGACCACGTACACAATCAAACTACAGCCGTCACTCACAAGCGAGAATGTCTTGGTTAGCATGTACCATGCTTTCGTTGTGCTCGGTGCCTATATAGTCGCGAACAGCCATAGACACTCTTCATCCCTTTGGCCTTTTACTCAGTAGTACAGCCGTCAGGGTGCCTGAAGAGATTAAAGTGACCACAGCCGCCTACTGCAACCTCCTGAAGGAGGTCTTGGATGCCTGGCTAGATGACATACTGCTGTCACTTCTAGGGAGTCTCGTATTCATGCATGACAACACACCCTTCCACTCTGCTAGGACCACCCAAACATTTCTAGGGGTCTACAGCATACAAGGCGAAAGGGTGATGGTGTGGCTGTTAGCATCTCTGGACCTCAGCTCTATCGAAAATCTTTGGTCCATCTTTAAACAAGATATTTATGTCGATGGACGCTAATTTACGTCGAAAGATGTCTTACGGGCGACCATCAAAACTGCAGCAGAGGCAGTCCAACCTGCTACTATTAAGAAATTGACAGATTCCATAACTAATAGGGTTTTTGATGTTATCCGTCGAACTGGCGCTCATGTGGCTAAATAATTCATTATGTCAATAAATGTTATAATATTATTATGGTTTTCTGTTAAATATATACTCCATGTATGCTTAATATGTATCATTACCCTTCATTTTCTGGGGGGGGGGGAATGTCTAGATGGGCTCTTTTCATTCAAAAGCTATTAGCGTGGTTCACTCAAAAACTGAAGAACTTGAAATAAAAAAGAAAGGGCGTCACACAGAATAATGAAAACATAACAATGGTGTTGCCATAATGTGCAAACCAGCTGGGAAAAGTTTTATCAAAATCGATTGACAGAAAACCAAGAAATCCTAAATTTCACTCCTAAGCTATTAGCTGGTTCTGGGCATATATATATCCTTCTCTCTCTTCCTCTCTCACCTTCTCATTTTATAAGATTCTGTTACAATCTTTGGAAACAAGCTACAGTGTATCATTTCCCCCAAAATGTCAACCTCTCTCACCCTGCGAACTTAGTAATCTAGGTTCACTTGTAGCATCGTAAAGGTGTTGGAAGCAATCACTTTCTTCATCACAATGAGGCTCTCTTTCACTTCAGTGACCACCATAATGACCTTCATAAATTCATATCCACCAGAGATTCGTTTATTACTCATCATTGGTCCATCGCCCTCGAAATATTCAGCAAAAACAATGTCATTGCATTTGACATTTGCAAAAATCCCTTGAATGCGGCTTGCATGGGACGCTTCAAGTTAAGTTGTGCGCTTGTGGTCTTCAGTTGTCTCATCTCTCGAGTCGAGAACTTTCTTTCATTATTACACCAGCGCAGCGTTGACATGAACTACTTTGGTGTTAATTCGGTTAAGTTTTCCCCTCTTTCTTTTTCTTGTACGTTAACAACCTATTTGCCGTCATCTCTAACAAAACATGGATCTATTTTAAAACGGGGGCCACATTTTTCATTAATGTTTTACGTAGTGTTTTTGGTACGGAAAGACTTTCAAACTTCGTATACTTATCTATTTTGTGTTATAGAACAGAAAAATATTTTTGTATTCGAATTTATTTCATGTAAAAAATTGTCTTATTTCGATAATTTCAACCAATCACTGACAAGTATTTAGTTGTTTACATTTACTCCTTTGGCTGATTAAGCGATGTAAAGCGTATTTAATCTCCATACCTTCGTTTTATTTGCTTTTTTCATTTTAAATTTGCTTTAACCCTAACCCTAACCCTAACCCTAACCCTAGGGTTAGGGTTAGGGTTAGGGTTAATTGTTTCAGAATCGTTTGTTTATGTAGTCGGCACTTAATGTATATCGGCTGAATGGACGTCAGTGATTGGTTGAAATTACAGAAATACGACAACTTTAACATGGAATAACTTATGGATTTCTTTTTTTTTTAAGAAGACTAAGAGAAAAAGATGTTTTATATGACACATTCTACCAGTGTTCCAAGTTTCAAAGTGTTTCGTTAATGAAAAATGTGGCTCCCGTTTTAAAAAAAGATCCCAAAACATTCCTATGCAGACGATACCATCGTTATCTCCTTAATCTTCTGCATAGACTCCGTCTCTACGTAATTTAAACACGTCGCGTCAGACATCCACTGATTCATGAACAGAGACCTTGAGAGCGTCCTTCATTGAGAACATGACAACCTAGTCTCTTTCTTCAGCTCAAAGTTATGACCAAGGAAATAACTTTGTACTTTAAACCTCTCTTGTTATTAACAACTCACAATTAAAACCATCAAAGTCGTTACATATGCAAAGCTCGACAATCTCTGACTTTGCATGTATAACATTGTCTTCGGTCATGAAATAACTGAATACTGGTCAATTTGTAACTCTACAGAACACAAATAGAACCCATATTGGAGTATTGCTCATGTATATGAAATTGCTACTGTCACACACACACACACACAAACACGGCAGACTGAATCAAAAAAGAATTCTATTCGATTCACTGGCAAGATGGATTTTTGCCAATGTCTTTCTTTTCGAAGTTACACGCACACCAAACAGGCTGTAACCACTGGCTCACTGAGATGTTTCTCTCTCTTTCTCCCTCTTTCTTTCTTTCTTATCACTGCTCAGCGACCTCTCTTTCTCTCTACCCAGGCATTCGTTTCTCTTTCTCTCTCTTCACTCTTTTATCTCACATTTCGCGCTAAACATATCTTTCGTTCCTTCAATCATAAACCTACTGGGAATATCTTCCTCATCACATAGACGTTGCTTAGTCTCAGGTCAACCCTGATGGAGCAGAACTACGACAAAAAGATATTCTTTTCGTGACCATCCCGTCTTTTCAGACAGTTTATCTCAGACTATATTGTCCAATATGTTCTCCCTCTTTTTTAAAAAAGTAAGAGAGAGACAGAGACAGACAGACAGAAGGAGAGAGAGTGACAGACGGTGAAAGAGAGAGAGGGGGTTAGACGTTGTTTCTTGCAGGTAACATGCCCGCATAGAAGCTTTATTATTGACCCATATCTGTTCCAAGAGATATTTTATCTGAGCAAAACCTCAATTTCACCAACCCCGGGGTGAGGCTGAGAGAGGGCTGCAAATTGCATAGGTACTGTCCCCTCTCATCTACTATCCTACTTTAACAAATAATATCTTTAAAATTGAGTATTAAAAGCTAGTTTATTATGCTGTAATATATTTACCGTATTTGATGGCATAAAGGCCCCCCCCCACCAAATACCTCAAATAACCACCCGGGTCTTTTATACGAAATTGGCCTCCCACTACTATACTATGTGTTAATTTTAATTTAGATAGTCCCCTGTGTTTTGGTTCATGTTCAATTGTAGAGGAAGCTTGCTTTTTATAAAATGTATTCTACTTTGTTTCCTTATCACGATTTCTTGTTTTATGTTCAGCTGTACTACTAACTTACTTTTTATATACAGTAATGTTTTCCGCTATAACTAAGGTACTTTTGTAATGTTGCAATGCACTGCTAGAGTGCTTTAAGAATTACATGCTTTACTGTGCTAAAAAAACTTCTTTCTTGAATGTGCGCTGCTGAAAAGGGGTAGCGTCTAATATACCCGTGCATTTTTTACGCCATCAAATACGGTAGTCGGTTAGATGAAACGACATACAACACTCTGAATACCTTTGTATTCTAACAGAGAGAAGAAGAAAAAAGAAGAAAAAAAGAAAACGAAAAACACCCTTTTACCCCTAAAAGTTTCAGCTTCTGTAGTTAGAAGAAGCTCTGAGGGGAATTAAATGGATCTATTTATCAAGAATGTTAACTCAATAAATCTGAAGACATTATTTTTGGTGATGTGATAATGCTATTAATAATAATGGTTTCTAATTTTGGCACAAAACCAGCAGTTTTAAGAGGGAATGGCTAAGTTGATTACATCGATCTCAGTCTTCAACCGATATTTATTTTATCAACTTCGAAAAGATGAAAGACAAAGCCGACTTCGACAAAATTTGAACTCAGGACGTAAAGCCAGAAGAAATTCTGCTAAACTTTTTGTCCAGCCTGCTAACGACTCTGCCAGATCACCGCCTTATAATTCTTTTTTAGCACGAGGTCAGATATTTTAGGAGGAGTGGAGGGGGTCTGATGCTATTAATAATAATGGTTTCTGGGCACAAGAGCAGCAATTTTAAGGAAGAGGTGTTGATGCCTTTGACCTCTAGTACAAGACTAGTACTTTATTTTACCGACCTCGGAGGAATGAATGGTTAAGTTAAAATCGGAGGGATTTGAAATCAGAATGTAAAGAAACAATAAATACCGCAACGCATATTGTTCGACGGTTTGACATTTCTGCAATTTTGTTAAATTTCTTCCAACCATTTTCAAAAAATGCAGTTTTTGAACAATAAAGTTACATTAGTATAGAAAATTAGAAAAAAAAATTGGCGAAAATTTAAAATACTTCAAGTGGTTGGAAGGAATTTCACAAGATCCTCTTGTATTTCCATAATAATTGCTTCAAATTTTGACACAAGGCCAGCAATTTTAGCAGAGGAGGTTACTCGATTTCATCGACCCAGCCACCCACCCAGTGCTTAACTAATGCTTTATTTTATCGATCCCATAAGGATGAATTACAAAGTTGACCACGGCAAAATTTTAACTCAGAACGTAATAAGTTGGAAGAAATACCACAAGGCATTTTGTCTGACGCTCGGCGGAATTTTGCTTAAAGAACGCTATCTAAACCCTTCATAACTTTTTATTTTGGGGAATTTTTGAGAAAACTTTTGCGAATTTGTGTTCTACACTCGGGAATTCATACGACTATGCCCCCCCCCCCAAAAAAAAAAATTGTGTGTGATTTAAGGGGTTCGGACTCACAATGATTAGGTAGTGAGTTCGATTCCTGGACCGAGCTGTGTGTTATGTTCTTGAGCAAGACACTTTATTTCATATTGCTCCTGTTCATTCACTGGTGCCAAGCTGCATCGGTTTTTGCCTTTTCCTTGAATAACATCGGTGACGTGGAGAGGGAAGGCTGGTATGCATGGACGACTGCTGGTCTTCCATAAGCAACCTTGCCCGGACTTGTACCTCGGGGGCGGAGGGGTAATCCCATGGTCATTTATGACCGGTGGTCTTTACTCTTTAAGGGATATTTAGCTGTTGTTTTTAGCACATCTCACGACCACCTCATACCATCCTCATTTGTTTGCCACTCCATAAAAAAAAAAGTTTCGAGAGGTTATTTGACGTACTTAAAGCAAAATTTCACCTGACGCTCTAACAATTCTGCTAGCCGGCCGAGCTATGCTAGAACAGGTCTACGATCAAAGGTTATGAATATCGTCTCTATATTTTTCTCGAATAGAGTACCTAAGATTATATTATCCATTGTTTCTGACTTTTTCTTAAAGCAGTGTGATTTGAAGACAGTTTAACTGCTATTTCAAGCAGGTCCAGCAATCAAGTTAATAAATATATATTATTAGCGGCTCCCTTACCAGCTCGCGAATACATGGACTTACAGTTATACTCTTTGTATGCATGTGCGTATGTGTGGAGGAATAGAATATTTAAACATTAACAAAGACTCTTCGTTTTCTGATGATAGATTATTTTAATGTCACATTGACGTATTTTACTGACAGCTTAAAACTTTTCTCCTAGTTTCAGTTAAGAGTTATCTCCCATGTGTTCAATGTCTTTCAGGCCTCCAGAGATTCGTAAATGATATATTTTCTTATATAATAACTATAAAATCTCGATCTTTCCTTACTTTTCGTTACATTTTAACTATTTCATTTATTCCTACCTTACTTACATTCCTGCATAAAAACATTTGTATTTTTTTTTTTTTTTAGAGATATAATCTTTCTTTTTATAGTTGAAAATTTACACCTGATAAAAATTTATACAAGAATTATCTTTTTGAAACTATATGTTATATAGAAATACTGTAATCCCTATTTTATTGAATTTAAACTGAACAAGTCAGAACAAACCAGCTTTTGATTCAAATCTTAAAAATTAGATTTTTTAGTATTTTTAAAAACAAAAATGGTAGAGCACTTAGTGCTACATTGTTGGGTTTTTTTTTCCTCTTTTTTTTTTGTTTTTTCTTTTGTAAAATATACTCCTGTTCATATTTTGAATAAAAGATTTATAATCGTAATCTACACACCCTGGGAAAAAATGGTAGAGAAATTAGGTAATCATCATCATCATCATCGTGTTCCTAATCTTGCAGGCTTATGGGTGTCAGTACTCTGTAAAAAAAAAAAGCACCCATGCTGGTGCCATGTAAAAGCATCTGAGCTGGTGCTGAGTAAAGCACCCAGTACAATTTTTAAAAAGGTTGGCATTAGGCAGGGCATCCAACTGTAGAAACCATGCCAAAACAGACATGGAGCCTGGGCAGTTCTCCAGCTGGACAGCTTCTGCCAAACTGTTTGACCCTTGGCAGCATCGAAAACAGACGTTAATGGTGGTAGTGGTGGTGAAGATGATGGTGATGATGGCAGTAGGATATTTGAGGAAGATTTGGCTGCTATTTTTAGCAAACTGAGCTTACTCATCATTATATTATTTTACGAGTCTATGCTTTCATCGACTATATATATGAGGGGTTGCTGAAAAGTTCCTGGTTTTGTTTTAAAGAAAATACAGGCAGATCAGTTAATAATGATTTTACTCAACATATTCCCCTCTCAGATTCACACACTCGTTGCAGTGGTCTTTCAGTTTTTCAAAGCCTTGTAAAAGAACTCTCTCCATGTGTTCATTATATTGACTCTGCAAACTGAGGCACCAGCAACTAATGTTAAAACAATCACAAATCCATGTTGTGTGATCTGTATTACTTGAAATAGAATCATATCGTGAGTTGATTCGCTCCACAAGTGTGTGTTATTTCTTTACTACCCACAAGGGACTAAACATAGAGGGGACAAACAAGGACAGACAAACGGATTAAGTCGATTATATTGACCCCAGTGCGTAACTGGTACTTATTTAATCGACCCCGAAAGGATGAAAGGCAAAGTCGACCTCGGCAGAATTTGAACTCAGAATGTAGCGGCAGACGAAATACCGTTAAGCATTTCGCCCGGCGTGCTAACGTTTCTGCCAGCTCGCCGCCTTTGTGTGTGTGTGTGTGCGCATGTACAGGTGTGTGTGTGTGTGTGTGTGTGAGAGAGAGAGAGAGAGAGAGAGGGTAAAAGAGAGAAAGTGAGAGAGAGGGTGAAAGAGAGAAGGTGAGAGAGAAGGTGAGAGAGAGGGAGCCAATAATTGTATGTGCGTGTGTGTGTGTCAGGGACAGGCCAGCTGTTGATTGGATGTGTATAAGTGAAGGTCACCTGTTGACTGTGTTTGTGTGCATGTGTGCATGTGTGTGAGAGAGAGAGAGAGTGGGGAGAGAGGTCAGCTGTTGATTGTGAGTTAGTGTGTCAGTGATAGGCTAGCTGTTTCTATGTGTGCATGTGAATGATAGGCCAGCTGTTGATTTATATGTGTCATTGACTGCCAGATGAAGATTGTGAGTGTGTCAGTGACAGGCTATCTGTTGATTAATGTGTGTGTTTGTGGCTGTTGCTTGTGTGCATGCATCAGTGAAAGGACAGCTGTTGCTTGTGTGTCAACAACTATCAGCTGTTGATGTTGTAAATCTTGATTGAAATTAGGCTTCTCCCCTTTTTTTACGCTGTAGGCCTGGTTGTGAGGTTCATAATTTTACTTTAAGACTATGTTTTGGGGACTCAGTCCTAATGAGTGATGCCTTAGATCTGTGTCTTGTACTCTAACATAGAGTTGATCAAAGTTTTTTGAATGAAATTTGGTAGATGGACTATTGGATTTTTTTTTTTCTTTTAATAGTTTCAGCTTGTGAGTTGTGGCCATGCTTGGGCATCACCATTTGCTTTGTTACACTTTCACTACTTGAAACCTCTTCTGATATGTGACATTTGGTAAATAAAGGAATTTGGTGTTGCTGCTCTCACCTGTGTTTCTTGCTGTGAGGTAGGCTGATCTGGAACACTTGACAGGATAAGGTCCAACTTTGTTTTGAACACACCTACATCCATCCCATGTAGGTCTCTCAGGTTTTTGGGGAAGATATTGAAGAACTGTGAACCCTTGAAATCCAAGCTGTTGCAGTATCAGGTCCTGTATCTTGATGGCATTGTTGGACAGTATTGTTGATTATGTAGTCTTTTAGTTGAAGCATAGAATCTACCATTATGAAATACCAGCTACAATGGTTAAAATGAAAGAACAGTGCTTGTGGTTAAAATGAAAGAACAGAGATCTCTTTATCAAAACCTCTCCAGTGAAGTAACCAGGAAAATATCATGATGATGTCCTCTCTGCCATTACAAAGACCAGCTAAAGTTAATCCTCAAAATGGCTAGAATTAAGACAAAAACATGGAAAAATTGAAGCCCAGAATTGTTTCAAATGACATTACTGTCATCAATGGAATTAATCTTTTTGAAGTAAAATGAAAAGTTGAAGACAAACATAATGGATGTAAGATGTAACAATGATGACAACAACAACAACCAATGTTTCCATGTCATGTTAATACTGTTTTGATAAATATCTTGATTGAAACCAGCCTAAAATAATTCATATTTTAGCATCATTTTTATGGTTGTCTCTGGTGTCTTCTACCAGTTGTTCCTTATATTGGTACAATGCCATAAACACCCAAAACTGGAAGTTAGTCGATTGAAATTCCTCCAATACATGACAAGCGCCTTATTTCATCAGCCTTACAGTCATAAGAATAACAAGGGGTCTCTGATTTCCTACCTCCAAGAATAATAGGCACATACTACATCCTCTGGCTTTCTCAGCTACCTTTCTCCTACCCATTAGTTACCTCTCTTTCCCGACTGACTGTCTCCTCCTGTCTGTGCCTTTTCTTCCTTCTCTGTGCTGCTCTCTGTTATCAATTCCTCGCTTATTCACTACCACCCTCAATGCCTTCACATATCTACTGCAACCCCAGCCTCTGAGCCCCCCCCCCCACTATATTTCTCTCCATTATTTGCTTCAGTACATGGACAGAAGCCACTGTAGTAGTGTTAGAGGGAAAACCAGAACAGAACATTTGGTTGTAGTGTGTCGGTAAATGAGTCTTTACCAACCAGATGGATTAACGAATACATGTTCACCCTCCTCCTCATCATCATCATCACCACCACCACCACCACCACCATTAAATATCCACTTTCCCATGCTTGCCATGGGTCAGACAATTTATTGAGGAAAATTTTCTATGGCCAGAAGCCTTTCCTGTTGCCAACCCTCACCTCTTTCCAAGCAAGGTAATATTTCCCCATGGCCAGATATGTTTTCCATGGAAGACTGGAAATGAACAACATCACTTGTATGACAGCGATGCTCATTTATCACCATTACATGGTGCCAACACAAGGGTACACATACACACATGCACGCACACACACACACACACACACACACACACACACACGCATGCATACAAACCACCTACTTACACACAATGGGCTTCTTCCAGTTTCTGTCTGCCAAATCCATTCACAAAACTTTGATCAGTTCAAAACCTTTGTAAAAGACACTTGCTCAAGGTATGACACAGTGGAATTGAACCTGAGATCACATGATTACAAAACAAGCATTAGCTAACTGCATCCACTCTATTTTATATACTCATATCTCCCCATCCTTACACATCCTTATTGCGTTGTTTCAATCCCCAGCCCCTGCGCTAAACACATTGCCCAGTTATCTCCCCCTTTAGCTGCTATCTTCTCAAATTACCCACCTTTTAAAATTTCTTTTGTAAAGTGGTTGGCATTTGGAAGGGCATCCAGCTGTAAGAACCATGCTAAAACTGACCTCACCTGTGCTGGTGCCTTGTAAAAAGCACTCAGTTCACTTTGCAGAGTGGTTGGTGCTAGGAAGGGCATCCAGCTGTAAAAAACTATGCCAAAACAGACAAAAGTATGGTGCAAGCTTCTGCCTGGCCAACTCCTGTCAAACCGTCCACCCATGCCAGCATGGAAAGAGAACGTTAAATGATGATGATCATCATCATGATCCGGACCATCGTTTGTGCTTGTGTATTTTTATGTTTGTTGCCACTGCTTGACAAACTGATGTTGGTTTGTTTACGTCCCTGTGCATGGGTTGGACGGTTTGATAGGATCTTCTATGCAGTCACTCAATCTGCTTAAAATAACCACCAGTTCTCCCTCAAATCCCACTCTCCTGTCTGAAATAGAGATGGATATATTGGACAATATATTTCTTGATATGTGATAAAAGACCTGATTTTCACTGCTGAAATGCCTTTCAAAATAAGATACTTGTGCACAGCTGACTTGGGGCTTCATATCAGTCAGGAAGTTCATAGCTATATCCCTTATTCTACATAATATTTTCATAAACAATTACATATCAGTCTTCTTTTAAGCTCTTACTATAAATCACCTGCTTCCAGAAATGTTATCATCTCATGCATAGCAACATTAACATAAAGCAGTTGATCACACAAGAAGTCAGTAAAATTACTATCACCTCCAGTTTAATCCTGAGAAAATATGCTACGTTTTGTATGTTAAATGATAAAGAATAATGGCAGCACATTTGTTCAGGTTTCTTGGCAAAGTGCCATCTCTATTTTTATTATTTAGTTTCCTAAGAAGCACAATACATACATACATACATACATACATACATACGTATACATATCATACATATATACATATATATCCTACATAATACACAAGTGTGTGTGTATATATATATATATATATATATATATATTGTTTGCTAGCTTGAACAATTGGTTAGAAGCTATAGAATTACAGAATTTTGCATGTCTGGATATCTACCATATAGTTAGTTAGTTTCATACAGGATATCTACCCTTTTTATTAGTTCACTAAAAATGTCACTAGCAAGTTAGTGTTGACAATGGCTTCGTTCCAAGTTAGAATTGGCATCTTCTAACTGGCGAATCTTTTGCAAGCAATACTTCTCTTCCTCATCTCCACTACGCCTCTTCCAGCTGTTGCTGCCCTTCTTCCTCCTCCTCTTACTACTACTATTAGTATGGTATAGTGTACTTTTAAAGATGAGAGATAAACTAGTGTTGTGTTATAAACTGGATATACAACCTAGTTTTGATGCATGATACTGGCCCTTTCACGTTAATTCACAAAATACCATGCAGAATGACATGAATATTACACAGCCTTATTTCTCACCCGATATAAATTACAAGCTGTCATTTATAGTTTTATATGCTTATCTACTTCAGGTTGCTCTGTTAAAAATGAATGATTTCACATCCCCTGAAATTGCTAAATTCCTCTGTGTTTGTGTTTGTGTGTGTGAGAGAGAGAGAGTAATTTAATTTGTGTGTAAGGAAATTTCTATCAATATTAATGTTTTTCTCCAATCCTAATATTGTCCTAATAAGATGTGATGAATATTTATCAACATTTCAGGAATTCCTAGATATTTTCATGATTTTCAGTTGTTGGATCACAATATTCTAAGTCTGTAGATTCACTTCAGGTCTCAGCTTTGCTAAGAGGACAATCAACATGAGTAAAGTCATGAACAGCACAACAACCGAATTCCTTCTGCCAAGTGTAAGCTATGGATGCATAAGAGATGCAGTGGAATTGTGAGAAAGTTATCAAAAAGTTCTCTTTCGTGTGTGGCAGATATGCAGGAACAGTAAGTACTAAGAGCATGAGGGACTTAAACTCTCTCAAATGCCCAGGAGGCCCTCTTAAAGTAGTTTCTGCTATTTAGGTGACCAAATTAGTAATGGTAGTGGATGCTCTGAAAGTATTGTTTCTTGAATAAGAATAGGATGGAAGAAGTTTACAGAACTACTACCTCTGTTGGCAGCAAAAGGACTCTCTTTCAGAGTGAAAGGTAGATTGTATGATGCTTGTGTGAGAATGGCTATGTTACATGGTAGTAAGATATGGGCTCTGATTGTGGAGGACATGTGTAGGCTGGAGAGGAATGAAGGTAGTATTCTCTGTTGGATTTGCAGCATCAGTGTGCATGACCGACGGAGCACAACTGTATTGAAAGAAAAGTTAGGCATAAGAGGGATTAAATATGGTGTGCAGGAGAGTAGAATGTGTTGGTTGGGACATGTGGTGTGCATGAGTGAAGACAGCTGTATACAGAAGTGTCTGTTGCTGAAAGTGGATGGTACCTTTGGAAGAGAGAGACCCAGGAAGACATGGGATGAAGTGGTGAGGACTCATCTTAGGATATTGGGGGCTCACAGAGGAAATGACAGTGGATCGAGATGTTTGGAGATATGAAGTTCTAGAGAAGACTCGTCCATGAAAATTAGTGTTAGAAGAGTTGTATCCCACCCACATGTAACAACACACTTTTCACTTACTCTGCCCTAAGAAACCAAACTACAACTCCTCTTCTAAAGAGCAACTTTCTCTCCCTCACATTTCCTCTTCATAAACTGTGATTGATTTCCAATCCCCTTTCTTGCCCTCACTGCCCTGCTCCCCACACCCCCAACACCCACATCCTATTGTTCTACCCAGGTTGTACACTCATATTCTTATTACTTATGAGTATACCCTAGCACTACACCATCTCTCTTCTACTCTCTCTTACACTTTTGCTGTTCCTACTCTCTCTTACACTTTTGCTGTTCCTACTCTCTCTCTCTCTCTCACTTTCCTTTTGGTCACTCTCCCTCTCCTTCTCTTGTTTTTCCTCTGATTAGGTAACCAAGTATCTCCTTTACATCAGCACACTTGTTTCTGGCCTCTTTCTGTACATCTCCCCCTCTCCCCCTTCTCTCTTTCATTAACCCTTTCGTTACTGTATTTATTTTGAGAGGCTCTCTGTTTCTTTCAATTATTTTAAATATAACAAAGAATTTAGTAAAATAACTTGGTTATCATTAAGCTAGTGTTAGGAACAAAAATTGTGACTAAGGTTTGGTGGAAAAATTTAATTCAGAACTTATGAAAACAAGACATTTGTACTCAGAGCCAGAGCCGGTTTCAGCTGGGATGGTAATGAAAGGGTTAACGTAGTTTTCAAAGAGATCCAGTGTGACACAGAATGTGACAAGGCTGGTCCTTTGAAATACAGGTACAACTCGTTTTTACTAGCTGGGTAGACTGGAGCAATGTGAAATAAAGTGAAATAAAGGTCACAACATGCTTTGAGGAATCAATTTCACAACCTTACAACAGTAAAGCAACTACCTTAACCATTAAACTACGTGTCTTCACTCCTGCCAAATACAAGACACATCTTGATATCTTGTTCCAACTATCATAATTCATTTGAGATAACTTTGCTGTTATCATTTGGAGCTAATCAGGTACTGAAGCTGGCAAAATTTGTTAGCATGTCAGACGAAATGCCTTGCAGTATTTATTTCTGGCTCTATGTTCTGAATTAAAATTCCACCAGGGTGACTTTGCCTTTCATCCTTTCAGGGTCGATAAAATCAATTAACAATAGAACATTGAGATCAATGAAATTAATTAACACTCTCTACCTAAAGCAGCTGGCCTCATATCAAGATTTAAAGCCAATTATCTCAGGAAACAGAAGGTGATGTGCTGGCAGAACTGTTAACATGCCGGACAAAGTGCTATGCTGCATGTCTTCAGGATCATTATGTTTTGAGTTCAAAGGCGGCGAGCTGGCAGAATCATTAACACACTGGACAAAATGCTTAGCAGTATTTCGCCAGTTGCTATGTTCTGAGTTCAAATTCCGCTGAAGTCAACTTTACCTTTCATCCTTTCGGGGCCAATAAATTAAGTACCAGTTGAGTACTGGGGTCGATGTAATCACCTACCCCTGCTCCCCCAAATTTCAGGCCTTGTGCCTATAGTGGAAAGGATTATGTTCTGAGTTCAAATCTCACCAAGGTCAAGTTTACCTTTCATACTTTCAGAGTCAATGCACAAGGGTCAATGCTATCAATTTATGCTTTCTCTCAAAATTCCTGGCCTTGTCTCTAAATTAGAAGCTACTATTGAACATTCATCATCATCATCATCATCGTCGTCGTCATCATTTAACATCTGGCACAGGTTGAGTGGTTTGATAGAAGCTGGCGAGCCAGAGAGTTGCACCAAACTCTGTTGTCTTTTCTGGCATAGTTTCTACGGCTGGATGCCCTTCCTAATGCCAACCTTATTGCAGAGTGTACAGGGTGCTTTTTATGTGACACCAACACACTCGTTTCAATCATTGCACTGTGGCCATGCTGGAGCACCACCTGACATTGACCCCAGAACTTATTTTTTAAGGTTGGTGCTTATTCTGCCAGTCTCTTTTACTGAAACATTAAGTTAAGGGGTCATAAAGAAACCTACACCAATTGTCCAGTGGTGTAGGGACGAACACAGACAGGTACACACGCATATGTATATGTACACACACACACACACACACACACACACACAAACAATCCTTTCTACTATAGGCACAAGGCTTGAAATTGGGGGAGCAGGATAGTTGATTATATTGACCCCAGTACTTGACTGGTACTTTTTCCATCGAACCCGAAAGGATGAAGGGTAAAGTTGACCTCGGTGGAATTTGAACTCAGAACATAGCGACAGGTGAAATACCGCTAAGCACTTTGTCCAACATGCTAGCGATTCTGCCAGCTCACCACCTTGCACACACACACACACACACACACACATAATAACAGGCTTGAATGTAGTTTCAATCAACCAAATCCACTTACAAGACATTGATTAGCCAGGGGTTGTAGTGGAAAACACTTGCCCAAAGTGCTATACAGTGAAACTGGACCCAAATCCTATGTGGTCACAAAATGAACTTCTTAACCACACAATCATATTTGCGATTTATTTTATTTTTATGTGAAATATTCTTTTCTACTTTAGGCATTAGGCCTGAAATTTTTGGGGAGGGTGGGTAGTTGATTAGATTGATCCCAGGACGCAACTGGTACTTAATTTATTGACCCCGATAGGATGAAAGGCAAAGTCAGCCTCGGCAGAATTTGAACTCAGAACATAAAGACAGACAAAATACTGCTAAGCATTTCACACGGTGTGCTAACGATTCTGCCAGCTCGCCGCCTTATTACTTCTGTAATTATAACACAGTAATGAGAAATAACAGAGAAGAAAAAAATATTTAAAGATTTACCCAGAAGTTTCTTAAGGGCACCAGAGTTGGAACTCCCCATACTGAACTGACCACTTATAGCATCAACTATAAGAATAATAAGATTTTTAAGAAAAATACTATTTTCAAGAGGTTCATATTTTATCCTTCTCTTCACATTGTTTCACAATTGGTTTGTTGTTGTTTAGTCTCGGTTCAGTAATAACCTAAGAAACATCTGAACAGGGGTATTTTCAGCTGTAACTGTAAAGATTTATTTAATGGTATCTACCAATAATGGTCTCTTCCCTTTTCAAGATGATAGGGCATGATTTGAGAGAGATTTGGCTGCTATTTGTAGCAGGGTGAATGACCTCATAGTGGCTCACATTTTTTTAGCACTAGGTCATTCCTGATATCGGAAATCCATGACTAAAGGTGTTCTAACTGTGACCATCCAATCACAGTCTGACATTCCAACATGCAATTAAGTGGAATCAACTGCATTACATAGTTAGATGTGTTTATGCTGTCTTTTCCTCACCGCATAAGTATTTCTGATTAGACTTGTGATATTCAGTGCATTAAGTATGTGCACACTAGCTTCATTGTTTTTATACAGTATCAGATGTCAACAAGGATTCCATCATTGAAAGAGGTTGAAAAAACAGTTTTCTGATGCAGATATTTAGTTTGGTGTCTTACTGTTTATAGTTCCAATCCTACCGTAGCTGATTTTTATCCTCCAGCTATTCATTACATTAACGTACCATAAATAGCAAATGCATTCCATTAAAAAGACAACTCATGCAAAGATGTTGTTGTATAGCCCTGGGCAGACCTGATCAGGCCAACAGAAGACCATCTTTAACCCTTTAACATTTAGATTACTCTGTCTAGTGTAATGCTTCTTTATTTACGTTGCTTTGAATTAATTTCATTGCTTCCATATTTCAATAATATGATTGTTTATTTTTAGAATAACATTGCAGGGTAAGTGTAAGAGGCCAGTCTGGCTGATTTGAACATAAAAGAGGTTGAGTATTTGGGCCAGATATGGCCAGTTTAAATAAATGCTAAAGGGTTAGAAAGATAAAACAGTGAAAATCAAAAAGATAATGTTATTGCTTAATCCCAGGTTAACCTCATTTTAACAAACTTACAATCAAAAGCCTTCCACCCATGACCATCACATCTTTTTAAGACTAACCCAAACTACATCATCCACACAATTGAGTTGGGAAGTTCCCTTCACAACCATGAGGCACCACATTTGATTGACTCAAGCCTTGGATGGAAACTGTATGGAATCTCATCAGACAGATTGTATTTGTAATTCAAAGGTCCAGCCTTATCATGTAGTATGATGCTGATTTACCCTGATATGTTAACAGTGCATGTGTACACAGAATACTCAACCATTTTAACATAAATTCAATGAGTCGGTGGTTGAGTTGATTGAACAGCTGAGTGTTCATTGTGGAAACTGACTGAGGATTCATTACCATCATCTAACACTTCAACATCTAATGTGATTTTAGAGATGAAAAAATATCACATAAACCATTTATCTTTTACTTGTTTCAATCATAAACCATTTATCTTTTACTTGTTTCAATCATAAACCATTTATCTTTTACTTGTTTCAATCATAAACCATTTATCTTTTACTTATTTCATTCATAAACCATTTATCTTTTACTTGTTTCAATCATAAACCATTT
>NC_068984.1:11702623-11704429 GCF_001194135.2 Octopus bimaculoides
CAATCATAAACCATTTATCTTTTACTTATTTCAATCATAAACCATTTATCTTTTACTTGTTTCAATCATAAACCATTTATCTTTTACTTGTTTCATTCATAAACCATTTATCTTTTACTTATTTCATTCATAAACCATTTATCTTTTACTTGTTTCAATCATAAACCATTTATCTTTTACTTGTTTCAATCATAAACCATTTATCTTTTACTTATTTCAATCATAAACCATTTATCTTTTACTTGTTTCAATCATAAACCATTTATCTTTTACTTGTTTCAATCATTGGACAGCAGCCATGCTGGGGCATCACCTTGAGGGTTTTTAGTCTAACAGGTCAACCTCAGTGTTATTTTCAAGCCTGGTACTTACTCTGTCAATGTCCTTTGCCAAACCATTAAGCTACAAGGACATAAATAAACCAACACCAATCATAAAGTGGTGGTGTCAGACAAACACAGATACAAAGACACACGTAACAGGCTTCCACACAGTTCATTTCCATCTACCAAATTCACTCACAAGACATTGAGTCTCGTGTTATAGTAGAGGACACCTAGGACACCCAAAGTGTCGTGCAGTAGGACTGAACCTGAAATGACCAGGTTGCAAAGCAAGCCATTCAACCACACAGCCATACCTGTGCCTAGGGTAACATTTTATCTTCTCATTAATAAAGAAAGGGAGATGTACTTCCACAAACATTTGGCCAGGCTCTGTTTTATGTCAGCTTTAAGAACTGCTGTAGGTGGTGAATAAAATGGATATGGAGGGTTAAAAAGTGGAATCTGAGAAAAGCAGAAACTTTTTTTTAAGAGTGAAGGTTTTTATTCATGATTAATTACATAAGTTATATTATTAATCACAATTTGCAAAAGTCAACAGTTAAATGGTAAAAAGAAAATTAACCAACAAAAGTAAATAAAATAAAAAGGTGCATAACACTTCATTACTTATATATTGCACCAGGGTGTATATGTGCCTCCACTAGAAATTGTTCAGGCAACCCAAAACATGGTTAAACTGTGGGTAGTCATGAAAAGTGAGGTACTGGAAACATCCAAGCACCATCAGTCATGACACTGACAGCGACCAAGCTCCCACAATCTTCTCAAATGTCACAAGTTGAGAAAATGTAATTCACTGACAAATTACAGTATTTTAGTATTTTATTCCATTCCATAGTAATCTATGATAGTGGAAAATTATTTGATAAAGTTTGTCAAATTGTGATAAATTTGATTTAAATGGTGCATTTTAATGTTTTGTGCAGGAAATGATATATATATATATATGTCATCATCATCATCATTATCATCATCGTTTAACGTCCGTTTTCCATGCTAGCATGGGTTGGATGGTTCAACCGGGGTCTGCGAAGCCAGGAGGCTGCACCAGGCTCCAGTCTGATCTGGCAGAGTTTCTACAGCTGGATGCCCTTCCTAACACCAACCACTCTGTGAGTGTAGTGGGTGCTTTTTATGTGCCACTGACACAGGGGCCAGAGGAGGCCGGCAATGGCCACGATCAGGTGGTACTTTTTACGTGCCACTGGCATGGAAGCCAGTCAAGGCGATGCTAGCATTGGCCATGTTCGGATGATGCTTTTTATGTTCCACTGGCACAGGTATCACAACTACAACTTCCATTTGATTTTCATTTTGATGTTAATGTACTTGACTCAATAGGTCTCCTCAAGCACAGCAGGTCACCCTACGATCCAAGGTACATTTGAATGGTCTGGGACTGGTTATGCGAAACTGGTGTAGGATACAGCCATGAACTCACTTTATTTGCTGGGTCTTT
>NC_068984.1:11704439-11719248 GCF_001194135.2 Octopus bimaculoides
GTTATGCGAAACTGGTGTAGGATACAGCCATGAACTCACTTTATTTGCTGGGTCTTTGCAGTCACAGCGTATCTCCAGAAGTCTTGGTTTATCGTCATACATATATATGTCCTGTTTTTTTACTCCATAGACTGAGCAAAAGACTTTGGTAGAATGTAGATTAATAGCTGTCCTTCGAAGTCCCATACCTGATGCGAAATGAAAAGGGTATTTGTTTTACTTTCATCTCTTGTCTCTGTATTCCTGTTTTATACAACGGAAATTTAACATACATTTTTATAATTTTATTTTACACTCCAAACTATTATGCATGGTGTAAAACAGAACAAGCAAAAATAATATGAGAAATCCCAAATGATATAAAAGTAACTTTATTGTGCCGCCTGACTGGCTCCTGTGCTGGTGGCACATAAAAAGCATTATTCAAGCGTGGTCGATGCCAATACCACCTGACTGGCTCCTATGCTGATGGCATGTAAAACGCACCATTCTGGCGTGGTCAATGCTAGTACCATCTGACTGGCTTCCATGCCAGTGGCATGTAAAAAGCACCATTCAAGTGTGGTTGATGCCAGTGCCGCCTGACTGGCTCCTGTGCTGGTGGCACGTAAAAAGCGCCATTCAAGCATGGTCGATGCCAGTACTGCCTGACTGGCTCCCATGCCGGTGGCATGTAAAAAGCACCCTCCAAGCATAGTTGATGTCAGTACTGCCTCACTAGCCCTCATGCTGGTGGCACGTAAAAAGCACTCACTCTCAGAGTGGCTGGCGTTAGAAAGGGCATCCAGCTGTAGAAATTTTGCCAGATTAGATTGGGGCATGGTGCAGCCTTCTGGATTGCCAGTGCTCAGTCAAACTGTCCAACCCATGCCTGCATGGAAAGTGGACATTAAACGACGATGATGATGATAATGATAAATCATATGTAACATATACATAATGTTGGTGGATTCATATCCGTTTATTCAATATCCAAAAATAAAACAAGGAAAAAGAGAAACAAGGAATGAAAATTTTGATTCTGATTTTTTTTTTATACCCTTAATTTTCAATGTTTAACATTTTTGCCCTTCCCCTCATTCTCATTCCTATTTCCTGTCCCATGAAGTATGGGACTTCGAGTGACAGCTTTTCCAAAACTCTACCGGAACCACTAGGTGGTTGCCTGACCTGTTAAAACTGGCAGCCAAATTAGCCTCAAATCACAACCAACCGTTTGTAGTCCTGGATATCTAGATGTACTGCACATGGAAAAAATAAATTTAAATAAAATCGATTGGTCACTGCTGTAATGCCATCGATCGTGGATCATGATCAGTTCTGACATGGGGCTAAACATTAATTGAACCAGCCACTAATTTCCCATATATATTTCCTCAGTGTAATCTTTTCTTTTTCAGTCATTAGACTACAGCTATGCTGGGGCACCGCCATGAAGAATTTTTAGTCGAACGTATCGACACTAGCGCTTAATTTTTTTAAAGCCTGGTACTTATTCTATCGGTCTCTTTGCCGAGCAGCTAAGTTATGGGGACGTAAATACACCAGCACAGGTTTCAAACATGGTAGTGGTTGGGAGACAAATACACACACAGATATATGTATATACATATATACGAGCTTCTTTCAGTTTCCGTCTATCAAATCTACTCAGAAGGCTTTAGTCGGCCTGAGGCTGTAGTAGAAGACACTTGCCAACGGTGCCATGCAGTGGGACTGAACCCCGAACCACATGGTTGGCAAGCAAGCTTCTCACCACACAGCTACGCCTGTGCCTATATTTTTGTTAGATACAGTACATTGTAAAAGGAAAGAAAAAATCACAGCTGTAATGCCATTGGTTACAGGTCTGTAAGGTGGGAGTAAACATTAACTAAACCTTCGGATTTCTCCCAAACATCTAGTTACAACTAACTATAACCATCAATATAGATAAATGCATTTTCAGCAAAACAATGTCAACATAATGTGTTGCTGTTGACACTCCGTCGCTTACGATGTCGAGGGTTCTAGTTTCACGGAACAGCCTCCTCGTGAAATTAACGTGCAAGTGGCTGAGCACTCCACAGACACATGTACCCTTAACGTAGTCTTCGGGGATATTCAGCGTGACAAGGCTGACCCTTTGAATTACAGGCACAACAGAAACAGGAAGTAAGAGTGAGAGAAAGTTGTGGTGAAAGAGTACAGCAGGGTTCGCCACCATCCCCTGTTGGAACCTCGTGGAGCTTTAGGTGTCTTCGCTCAATAAACACTCACAATGCCCGGTCTGGAAATCGAAACCGCGAGTCCGCTGCCCTAACCACTGGGCCATTGCGCCTCCCAACATAATGTAAACGTTTTAATAACCGGAAGTAAATCTTTCGAATTAAAGTTAAACAATGTATATATTTACACTTTGCTAAAATAGTTTGGTTTGTGTCAACTTGAGGGACAGAATGAAGGTTAGGGTCCGATTCGGGTCGATGACCAAAGTGATTCCCATCGATGATGAAATCGCAAATTTTGTTCAGTTGTCAGAACTTCGAAGACTTATCCACGAAGCATTTGGTGATTCCTTGACCGGGTATGTGTGACTCGTTTTCCCCCCCCCCCCCACTTCTTTTCCTTTCTCGAAACTGCATTAGCCCCGGTTTCTCATATATTTGTTTTATAATTCTCTTCACATTTAGGTTGCTTTACAGGAATATTCTAGATTTAACTGTGCACCTGTCCGCTACTCGGGTTTAATTCTAGTTTACCGACCGTAAATAATATATAGAAAGAAAGTTTTGTTACATGCTGCTATCTATATCACAATGTTATATGAATGAAGCCTTCTTTTTGAAAGGAAAGGAAAACGAATTTGTAACGTTCTCACTTTTATTTTTCTAGAGAATAAATGATGTGAAGGCCATAATCGCCACCCTTTTTTTCCCCCCAGAGGGTCGCCAATTCGATTTAGCGACGCTTCATGTTTGCTCTATGCGAAAAAATTGTTTTTTTCCCAATTACAGCTGTCTTGTAAAAGGTAATTGTTATACTGAAAAAGAACGTGAAATTGGGGACAAAAATATTAAAAATTAAATTTTTTGAACAAAAAGTTCTTTCACGGAGGGAAACAACCTCCTTATAACAAAGAGAATATGTTCGTATAAACAACAATTGTTTGTATTTCTATGGTTTAGAAGAGGAAGGCACTACTTAAATACAGACGTCCCGATGCAGCTACATAACGATATGTTTTTATTACGTAGATGCGTTGGGACCTCTGTATTGAAGTAGTACCAACTTATCACCAATTTTCGGTACCTCGGAGATTGGTGGGAACGAAGACCTGGCTGAGATGCTTGCAGCAGTGTAGACTCCCTTCACTAAACGTACCCAAAGGCGTAGGAATGGCTGTGTGGTAAGTAGCTTGCTTACAAACCACACGGTTCCGGGTTCAGTCCCACTACGTGTCACCTTGGGCAAGTGTCTTCTACTGTAGCCTCGGGCCGACCAAAGCCTTGTGAGTGGATTTGGGGATTTGGTAGACGGAAACCTTAAATACAAGGTTAAATAATTCGGTTCTAAGTCGCCTTATGAAACTTATATTTAATATATCTAATGCACAGTTGTCTCTTTTAATAGTTATGTTTTTTTTTCTTCTTTCTTTTCTATTCTTTTCAGCTCTTTCTCACTGAGCTTAAATAAAACAGATATTTTCAAAGATGAGACACAAACTCTAAAAGATTGTGAAATTGTCTCTGGAGATTTACTGCATGTAATCTCTGACAGTTCCTTTGCAGAACCCAATCAAAAGAAAACCAAACCTCTGGATCCACAGGTAAGGGAGAGTCATCTTAACAAAAATATTTATTACTTCAGATTTCTATTTTGGTTGATAAACTTAACATCATTGTCATCATCATTTAATGTCCATTTTCCAGGCTGGCATGGGTTGGGCAGTTTGACAGGAACCAGCAAGTCAGAAGACTACACTAAGCTCTACTGTCTGCTTTGGTATGGTTTCTATGACTGAATGCCTTTCCTAACAGCACCATTTATCCTTTTTTTTTAGTAATATATCTGGAGAAGAAACCATATTCTTTTTCTTTTTCAAGAGATTGATCAATAAATGCACCAAATTTATATTCCTTGTAAATTTCGGGAAGTAACTTGTTTATAAATTTATTGAATTCAGAATGTAAAAACAGACGAAATGTTGCCGAGCATTTTACCTGGTGTGATAAAGATTCAGCCACTTCTCTGTTCTTTGTGTGTGTGTGTGTGTGTGCCTTCTTGCCTTAACATTGCGTAATTGTTGTAAATAATAAGTGTCATTTATTTCTAGTATTCTATGATAACATGTCTGGCCATGGAAATTATTGCCTTGCATGGAAAAAAAATACAAGTTGGTGACAGGAAGAGCATCTGGCTGTAGAAACTGTACCTCAAAACATTCTATCCAGTTTATGTAAACATGGATAAGTGGATATTAAAAAGATGATGATGATCTCTTATCAAGTGTATTAAAATTTATTGATGTTTTGTTTGATTATAGAAATAAGAAATGTATTTTTAAAAATTTTTATTTGAAGATGACTGCAAGTAACACCATAAAGGACAGTACAACCTCAAAAGATCCTGAAAATACCACTATTTCAAGAGAGGAAATTGAACCAGAAGCTACTACATCTCAATCAACATGCAGTTTTGATAATTCCTATTCACCGCAATACATTAGCGGAGACAAAATATCACTTCAAATGCTCCTGTCAGAAACCCCTTCTAAAAATCTACATCAGTCTCTAATTGTTGCTCTCCACTATTTAATGCTTGACTCTGGATTTTATTTATGTGATGTAAGTTTACAAGGGAACATTTTCTTTTGCTTGTTTTTTACTCCTTAATTCTAATAAGCTATTATGGCACCATGTATTCCATATATTTCTGTGGAAATACAATAACATAGCCCCTATCAAAATAGCAATTGTTCATTATCTGTTTCATCTAAAAAATGTTAATTATTGTATTGACATAGAAAAGTAATTTTCAGCCATTTTGATTGAAATAATAAATTCATGCGGAATTGCAAAGATTCTTATTTTACAAATTGGCCTTGAGCTGCTTTGTTTATTTCCTGGGTGATCCTGAGTTTATCATATAATTGCAAACTTCCCATCAAAATACAACAGTAATTTTTATCATATTCTTTCATAAATTCCTCTTTTAGTGATACACTTTTGACTCCTCTTCTTTATTTTCTTCTAGTAATTAAACATTTGATCTCCACTTCTTTTTTCTTCTATTTTTGAAGGAGAAATATTAATGTTAAAATGAAGAGTTGTTTAAAAATATATACTATTTGCTTCAATTTTGCTGTTAAACATTTACCTCTGTGTCTAGCGTAGACACAAAGAGAACTCCCTTGACATTTTGTATTATAAAAATTGTTTTCTCATTTTATTCTTTTTTCAAGGGTTCTGAAATCCCAGACGTTAATACATATGCAGAATGTTGTGATGTCAAGAACCAGTTGAGCAAGTTTGCCGATATTCTGAAAGCTGCTGAATTTTACAAATTGTATTACTTCCACCCTTTCTGTAAAGGAGCGATGTGTTTAATGATTTGTATTCCAATGGGATCTAAGCTTGTTATCAATGGTAGTCTTTTATATTTTTGTATAAGTTTACTTTTACTTGTAGCATTATTTAGGCATATATGCCTTGCTTCCCTGGGCATAGATACATTGAAGCTCCAACGTCTGGTAACTGACTTGGTAAACACCCACAAAATTATTAACCATCGTGCCAACAACCACTTTGAGCACCTTTTCGTGCTCCATGTGTCTAACACATGTGGGCATGCTTACAAAGTCAGAAACCAGCACAGCTCCCATGACTTTTGGAAACATTTTTCCACACTGAAAGTTGTTGAAGCATGGAACAAATTACCTGCATCCTTTAAAACCTCCATACTTCCTGAAATTCACCAAAACTGCACCTGATACCCACCTCCCTCCATACACATGCACACATGTATCAGGTTGGTGCATAATTATTGTGGCTTTTTTCAACAAATTTTATTCAACAAAAACATGCAACAAAAAAAATGCTTTTAGTGCCCTAAAGCATGTAATATATGCCAAACTTTGCATATAGGGCCCAGGGTGATCCTTCAGAAACATCTTTTTGAGAAAAAAAAGTACATCTATACAATCAAATATGGTAATTGATTGTTTGAACTTCAGTACTTGGACTCCATAATAATGAAAGATGAAGTTTACCCTAGTAAGATTCTAACCCGGATTGTAAATAGATATAAACTAAACACCATCAGGCATTTTGTCTCATTCTACCGGTTTCACAAATCCACCAATTAAAACTTCCTGAAGTTGGTTCACCTATATAACTGTTCATACTTAACTAATTACAATCATGTCAGATTCACTTTAAGTTTGCATAAAACTGTCATTTTTCTCTTTAATGAGGGAAGTTTTGCATAACTTTTTAAGAACAGAACAAATTAATATTGATTTAATACTATTTTCTTCTGCTGACAGGTAAAGTTGTGGCACCTAAAGTGGAAAACAGCAGTTTACCAAAAGCTATTTTGTGCCCTAAGGAATATGTCAACGAAGAGAGCAACTCAGGTTTGTGTTTTTTAATGCTTTTGAGTCCAACCCATCTGAGACCACCCTCGTTCAGATACAAACTTCCTGTTTTAAAATGATATCCAAATTAAGCAATTTTAACCATGAAATATAAAAGTTTTAGCATGAAGTATTCTCAAAAAATCATTTGTTTTTTGCCTTTCAGAGTCTTCTACAACTTCCTACCAAAAGCTACCTAAGCTGACTCGCATTTTCAAAGATACTTTTGTCTTGTGTATGTTGGGAGAACTAAAACATGGTTAGTACTTTGACACTCTTTTTATAAATTTGTGTGAAAAATACGATTTAAAGACAGTTTCTTTAAAATTGTGTTTGATCAGCAGTGCTCAGACACACAACACCAGTTGATTATCAAATACAACCTTTAGATTGAAACCCCAGACACAGGACCACAGCACAAGCAGAATCAATATGGTGGTTAGTTTATGCCTTCATTATCATAAGCAACATTTTATGCACATTTTCTGATGCTTGCAAATTGATTGGGTCTTCTAGCACAACATCTCACCAATTGTTTGCAGTCTATTGTTAGCCTCCTGAGATCAGTCTTCACCACTTCCACCCATGCCTTCCCCTACTGTAGTTTCCCATTATTTGGACCATTTGGCTCTTTTTTACCCTACTATCATCTTTCATATACATTCAATGATATAGGGCCAACTGACGAAGGGGTATACTCTTTATGTTGCATGTTTCATTTCTGTGTTTTTTTTTCGTTGTTCAAAAAAAAGTTCGTTTTCTATGTTTTTGTTTTTATGTTTTCGTTTCTCATTGTGTTCAACGTTTTTTTGATGTCCTGTACCCATATATGCATGTATATATACATATATATGTAGGTATGTACATACATGTATGGATATATGCATATATTTATATATCATTCAATGATATATCCGTATAAATACAGTTTCGTCTCTGCTACACTACTGTAATTCTCCTTCACACATATTTTTCCCTCTCAACTCATTATTACTCCATTGTTCATGGATGTTAATCATCGTCGCCGTTGTCATTTAACATCTGCTTTCCATGCTGGCATGGGTTAGATGGTTTGACTGAGGGCTGGCAAACCAGATGGCTGCACCAGGCCAAGCTAAGTTTCTACAGCTGGATGCCCTTCCTAACGCCGACCACTCCAAGAGTGTAGTGGGTGCTTTTTATGTGCCACCGGCACAAGGGTCAGTCAGGCGACCTGGCATCAACCACACTTGAATGGTGCTTTTTACATGCGACCAGCACGGGAGCTAGTCAGGCGGTACTGGCAACAACCACACTTGAATGGTGCTTCTTACGTGCCACCAGCACATGAATCCAATGGTCAGTACAAGAATTTGGCAACCTTATTCACTGTCCATGGAAGAGGAAATTCTTCTAAATCTGGTCCCTAATAGAGCATGCTTACCTCATTTCTTTCCATGCAATGTTGAACTTTGCCCTTCATTCTGAAGGAGAATTTCTTTGTTGCCAATTCATGTAGTAGATCCCTGATCTTTTCCCACCCTGACTGTTTTACTTTTACACAACATCACCACATGATTAGAGGGATGCTAAATCACTTGTAAAGGATTTTGTTAACAAAAATAAAGTGCAACAGTTAAAATGGATTGAAATCAAATTCTGAATGTTTGTCTTGCAGAAATTGCTCCCCTTCGACTAATACCTTCTGGTGATGTTATATTCCCCGGCAGAGCTATTTCCAAGAAAACATTTGGAAATTAAAACAAGTTTTTTTTCTCAGCATTTTGCTGGAATGCATTGTTGCTTACTAGACCAACATCTCACCTTTCATATCTTTATCTTGCTTTTGCTACCTGAATAAAGTCCAACAAATCCTCCAGAACTCTTACATCCACTGGCACAATAGTGTCAAACTATGGCTTTTGAACTTATTTCTTCTATAAATATGTACCTTGAGTCATGGAATCATTCTATCTTGCACTTCCAATGTCGAGAACGTCACTGTATCGAGAAATCTTGTCCTTTTTATTTTTTACGCTTAACCCGTTTGATACTAACCTGCTCGAGATTAGCCCTAAAATACAAATTCCTTTTTGAAAAGTGATCTAAAATAAAACTTTCTGTTTGAATTTCATGTTAATTTAGATTTCCAACACCAGCTTAATAATAACAAAGTTAATTTAATGAATTCTTCAGTACTTTCAAAATTAATTAAAACAAATGTAGATAGAAGTTTGTGTCCCAACCACATGGTTCCAGGTTGAGTCCCACTGCGTGGCACCTTGGGCAAGTGTCTTCTGCTATAGCCTCGGGCCTTATGAGTGGATTTGGTAGACGTAAACTGAAAGAAGCCTGTCATATATATATATATGTATATGTATGTATGTATGCATTTGTGTGTCTATGTTTGTCCCCCCCACCATCGCTTGACAACTAATGTTGGTGTGCTTACGTCCCTGTAACTTAGAGGTCCAGCAAAATTAACCAATAGAATAAGGTACTAGGCTTACAAAGAATAAGTCCTGCGGTCGATTTCTTTGATTAAAAGTGGTGCTCCAGTATGGCCACAGTTAAATGACTGAACCAAGTAAAAGAATATATTATTACAAAAAAGGTTAAGATCTAGAGATGCTAGGGCTTAGCTATCTTCCTAGGGTTTATCATCTTTTAGAGACAAAATTTAAATACTTTTATTAACATTAAGATGCAGACATAAACATGTCATTAAACAGTCCACTTTGTAACCATATGGTTCTTCATTTTTTTATTGTTTTTTTTTTTTAGTTTTCTATTTTTGTCATATTTTAAATTTTCTGTGAACATATGGTGCAGCCATGAGGAAATATTACGTTGCTTAGAGACAGTTGAGGGTTGGTGATAGGAAGGGCATCCTAGTCATAGAAAATCCATCTTAAATTCTGTCTGACCCAACCAAGCATGGAAAACAACAGCAACAATAATAAGATCTGTCTCTCTTAATTTTTTGCAGCCCTTGGGTTTTCAGACTACACAGGATTACTTGCTTTACATTCTGAAATCATGGTAAGTACATTTTTGCTAATTTTTTTCAACATTAGTGTCCTGTTATCATTTCATAAAATTCCAGCAACAAAGAATATTAATCCTTATTGTCCGTGTAATGACAGTGCCCCAGCTTGGCCACAGTTTGCTAGTAAAATAGTATTTATATATGTATGGAGACCATTCTGTTGCAAGCATTTGAGCCAGCACTCCAGTTTTAAATTATCTTCCTTCCTCTCTTCCACCAACCTCAAAGGCCTTGTAAAATGCTATGAGCACTACCCATCCCTCCTGATTAAAGGGATATGAAAAAGTTAGACATATTATTTGGTCAGCAAGTAGTGATTGCAAGATTATTATACTGTTTTAAAGAGAAATCTTATTTCTGTTGGATGTTTTAGTTCCTAGTCACTTCATTAAATCTGTTTATACAATCCAAAATATATATTAAAATAGCTGTTCTCATTACTGTTGATCGAGTTCTGATAACATTGCAGCTTCGAGGAACCAACAGATCTAGAAGCTTTGCAAACAATAAAACTAGAAGCTTTTATAATAATGTTTGAGGCTTTGACACTGAATGTTTACAATACTTAAGGCTTTTTTTCCATGCATATAAACAACAACTATCATAATGTTCATCAGAAAATTAGGGGGCTTGTTCATACAATTATTTTTCACTCTCCAAATGGAGGAAAAGGAAGAAAAGTTATGAAAGATCAGAAGAGATGTGTAAGCATTCTTAAAACTAAAATTCTCGACTTTTAACTTCATATCTTAAGGAGATTTGTGGGTTACAGCACAAGCTTACCAGTGCTATTGTCACAATATGATTCACCCAGTATTCTCTGAAAATTAATTGTGGAACAAGTGGAGAAAACATAGTGAAGAAGATCCTTTAGTCTTGTCTTGTCCATAACAACCTTTTTACTGCTCCAGCTGACTGATGCCTTGTAAGTGATTTTGTTAGATGGAAACTGTGTAGAAGTCCATTGTGTGTGTGTGTGTGTGTTTGTCCCTGCACTGCATGACCATTGATGTCTGTTTGTTTATGTCCCCTTTAACTTAGTGCTTCAGCAAAAGAAACTAATAAAATAAGTGTCACACTTAAAAAAAGTAATCCTGAGGTTGATTTGTTTGACTAAATTCTTCAAGGTGATGCCCTAGCATGGCAACGGTCAAATTGCTGAAATAAGTGAAAGATAACAGATTGTATTTTATGATTTTTGTATTGCTTCTGCACACGGTCCAGTAAGAAGTTTATTTGCTTGGTTTCTTTACTCAATAATACAAACAGTAATCAGGAAGATTTTAAAATCTAAATGTTGCAACAATAACAGAGGATCCCTGATGAGTTGTCTTTTCTTTTCTTTTGTGCAACAGCTAAACATCATGAGTCACCTTGATGTGAAAAGCCTCTCAAAATTCAGTCAAGTCTGTCGACATTTATGGATTTTAAGTCAAGATAACCTTTTATGGAGGACATTGTGCCAAAGAGACTTCAAAGGTAAGTTGAACGAAAGTCTAAAAGACCACCATCATCATCACTGGTTCTCAACTAGGGTCCATTTAAGATTTCATTAAAATTTATCTGCAATTTATCTCCTAGGCATAGGAGTGGCTGTATGGTAAGTAGCTTGCTTACGAACCACATGGTTCTGGGTTCAGTCCCACTGCATGGCACCTTGGGCAAGTATTTTCTACTATAGCCTCGGGCCAACCAAAATCTTGTGAGTGCATTTGGTAGACAGAAACTGAAGGAAGCCCGTCGTATATATGTATATATATGTATGTGTGTTTGTGTGTCTGTCCTCCCCAACATCGCTTGACAACCGATGCTGGTGTGTTTACATCCTCGTAACTTAGCGGTTTGGCAAAAGAGTCTGATAGAATAAGTACTAGGCTTACAAAGAATAAGTCCTAGGGTCGATTTGCTCGACTAAAAGGTGGTGCTCCAGCATGGCCACAGTCAAATGACTGATACAAGTAAAAGAGTAATTAATTAATTATAGTTTTACAATACACAAAGTACATGAACAATTTTTTTTTTCTACAATTCCTAATTGATTTTAATATCCACTTTTCCATGCTTGTGTGGTTTGGATGGAGTTCATTGAAAAAGATTCTCTATAGCCAGATGCCTTTCCTGTCACTAACGCTTACATGTTTCAAGCAAGGTAGTATATTACCATATACAGACCAGACATGTTATCGCAACATATTGGAAATGAAAGACACTGTTTATATGACAGAATAGTCATTTAAATCTATCATATGAGATGTCAATATAAGGAGACACACACACACACACACATATATCTAATAGGATTCTTTCAGTTTCCATCTGCTGAATCTACTTACAAACTTTAGTTGGCCTGGAGCTATAGTATACGACATTTGCCCTAGGTGACATGCTGGGGGACTGAACCCGAAACTGCATGTTTGCAAAGATATCTTCTTGACCTCACAGCCATGTCAGTTTTAAATTCATAAGCTTTCAATTGCTACATAGTTCATTTTATTTCTCTAATTCAAGATATTTAAACTATTCATGCCACCACTTATATTTTTTTTCCCTTTTTATATTGATTCTGACCACTTTGTCTCTTGCAGAACTTTTAACTCTTGTTTAATTTTCCCCCAGACAAAGAGAGAGAGGGATAAAACAGACAGACATTAATACAAGCAATATTTCCCTCTGGCATTGATTTACCAGTTTGTTATCTTTCTGACACCTTTTCTTTGACTTGTTTCAGTCATATGACTGTGGCCAAGCCGGAGCACCACCTTTAGTTGAACAAATCGACCCCAGGACTTATTCTATCGGTCTCTTTTGCCGAACTGCTAAGTTACAGGGACATAAACACACCAACATCGGTTGTCAAGCAATGGAGGGGAGACAAACACAAACATACACACACGAATCATCATCATCATCGTTTAACGTCCGCTTTCCATGCTAGCATGGGTTGAACGATTTGACTGAGGACTGGCGAACCAGATGGCTACACCAGGCTCCAATCTGATTTGGCAGAGTTTCTACAACTGGATGCCCTTCCTGACGCCAAACACTCAGAGAGTGTATATATATATGTATATATATATATATATATACCTAGATACATATGCACACACGATGGGCTTCTTCCAATTTCTGTCTACCAAATTCACTCACAAAACTCAGTTTTATGGGGACAGGGTTTTTTAGCATTTTTTTGTTTACTACAGTGTCCTTTTTGGAAATTACTATTATTGTCTTTTATCTAAATGGACTTCAAATCTTTTTCAGAATGTGACACGACAGATGTTGCTAATGACTGGAAAAAAGTAAGTATTTAATAATAATTCTTCTTTCTACTAAAGGCACAAGGCCTGAAATTTGAGGGAGGGAGATTATCGATTAGATTGATCCCAGTACATAACTGGTACTTCGTTTATCGACCCCGAAAGAATGACAGGCAAAGTTGACCTCGGTAGAATTTGAACTCAGAACATAGCGACAGATGAAACACCGCTAAGCATTTTGCCCGGCATGCTAACGATTCTGCCAGCTCGCTGCCTTAATAATAATAATAATAATAATAATAATAATAATCCTTTCTACTAAAGGCACAAGGCCTGAAAACTAGTCAGCTACACTGACCCCAGTACACAACTGGTACTTAATTTATCAACTCTGAAAGAACGAAAGGCAAAGTCGACGTCGGAATTTGAACTCAGAATGTAAAGCCATAGGAAATGCTGCTAAGCATTTTGTTTGGTATGCTCACAATTCTGCCAGCTTGACACTTTATTTCTTCTTCATCATCATTTAACATCCGTTTTCCATGCTGGTATGTGTTGGACGGTTTGACTGGAGACTGGCAAGCCAGGAGGCCACACCAGGCTCCAATCTGATCTGGCAATGTTTCTACAGCTGGATGCCCTTCTTAACGCCAACCACTACAAGAGTGTAGTGGGTGCTTTTTATGTGCCACCAGCACGGAAGCCAGTCAGGCGGCACTGGCATTGGCCTTGTTCAGATGGTGCTTTTTACGTGCTACAGGCACAGAAGCCAGTTCAGGCTGGCATCGACCACATTCAGATGGTGCTTTTTATGGGCCACTGGCACGGGGAGCCAGTCAGGTGGCACTGGCAGCAACCCATGCATTTCATAATAATAATCCTAATTTCCCACTGTGGAGCACCTTTGGCAATGATTCTGCCAGCTCAGTCTTGCCCCAGTTTTACAATTGACAACAATTTTTACTAAATTCTGAATTCATTTCAGATTAATTGAAATAAACGAAGTGTATTTTAACAGAATTATTGTAACAAAAAAGTTAATCTTTTGAAAAAGATTTACTTAAAAATATCAAATTTCTTAGTTCTTATGATTAACCCTTTTGGTACCAAACCACCCTGAAGCCACTCCTGGATTTATGATAAGAAATTTTGTTTTTAAGTTACCTGAATTAAAATGTTGCATAAAAGTTGTGTTAATTTACATTCCCAACAACAGCTTAATAATCTCACATTCTGAGTTGCTGAAGCATGGAACAAACTACCTGCATCAGTCGTTAGTTGCTGAGACATTGCATCCTTTAAAACCTCCATGCTTCCTGAAATTCTACACTACACCTGACATCCCCATCTCCATATGCATGCACACATGTATATCATGACTCATACACTGTTTGCTTTCCTGACTTCTGTACATAATTCTTTGTACTGTTCATGCTCCTTTGATGAGCACTATACACAATAATTTCATTATTACCTCTGCCTTAGCGAAGGCGGAGGTATTGTTTTCTGTTGTGTTTCTTTGTTTTTTTGTCCATGGACAAGATATCTTAAGAACCGCTGGATGGATTTGGATGAAGCTTTTAGTGACGTTTGGCCTCGTGACTGGCATGAACTGATTAGATTTTGGGATCAATCCGGTACTGGACAAGGATTCTGGATTATTTTGTTTTTTTTTTGTTTTTTTTTTATTTTTGAGAGCAGTCGGGTTCATTTCAGATATTCTCATTTTTGAAATCATCTCCGGCTAATCGTTGGTGTTGCCTTGGTGGAGGTTTGCGCTCTCTGAGTGCTCTTGTTATTATCATATCATTAAATTCTCAATTATTTTCCAAACAAACAAAAGCAATGTATTTCAATGAAAATTGGTAACATAAGAGTTAAACATGATTTTTTAAATTTGAACCTAAA
>NC_068984.1:11719742-11729963 GCF_001194135.2 Octopus bimaculoides
AAATATAAAGGACTGTTTCGGTCTCAGAAACGAACTGAAGTGTTACGAGATCCACTAAATCCTTTGTGCTTCCAGATGCCTCATCCTTTTTGCTTTCCCCCTCCCGCACCACAACCATCGCCTTTCTCAACTATTGGAGGAGACTATGACCTACAACCAGCGTACTTTACCAGTAAGTATGTTGTTGAATAACTTTATCTGTGTACCAAAGAAGATGCAGAAAATTATTTAGGGAAGGGAATAAACTGAAGTATGGCTCATTTGGTCAGTTAACTGTCTGTCATCATCATCATTTAACGTCCGTTTTCCATGCTAGCATGGGTTGGACGGTTTGACTGAGGTCTGGAGAGCTGGTGGCTGCACCAGGCTCCAATCTGATCTGGCAGTGTTTCTACAGCTGGACGACCTTCCTAATGCTAACCACTCCAAGAGTGTAGTGGGTGCCACCGGCACAGGAGCCAGTCAGGTGGGCCTGGCATCGATCATGTTCGGATAGTGCTTTTTACGTGCCACCGGAACTTTTCCTGAGTGTTTGTTATAGAATGTATTTCAGCTGAGGACCAGGAGGTGGTGGTAAACTGAATGATGGGTTAAGTCTTCCACCCATGAACAGAAACAATCTCTGTGATGGGCTTCCACACAGTTTCCATCTACCAAATTCCATTTACAAGGTTTTGGATAGTAGGAAACATTCAGGAAAAGTACTGGCATAGGCCACATTTGATTGGTGCTTTTTACATGCCCCAGCATGAGAGCCAGTCAGGCGAACCTGACATCGGCCACGTTCTGTTGGTGCTTTTTATGTGCCACTAACACAGGAACCATTCAGCTGGATCTGGCATTGACCTCTTTCGGATGGTGCTTTTTTACATGCCACCGGCATGGGAGCCAGTCAAACGGAACTGGCCACAGCTACGATATTGGTTTTACTTCTTGAGCATATCATATCACCCAACGCATCAGGGGTATTCTTAACAGGGCCAGACATGCCTGGCTGTGATCTCACTTTAGTTACTGGGTCTTCTCAATCTGTCTGCTGAAGAAAGGATCAATTTTATGACATGAAAACTTAGTAAGAGGCCTTATGAGTCCTATGGTTTAGGAAAGAACAAAAAATAATCTTGAATTTAAGGACCTAAAGGAATCACCTTAATTTTTAGGTAGTAATACAAAAAAAAAGGGTATAATAGATAAGTCACTTTGGTAGATGAACTCCAATTTTTCATGTGGTTACACGTTCCTACCACTCTGCAATCCCTTTGAGACTTTGATTTTAGCAACAATCAGCAAAATCTTTAAATATTAGTGAGAAAACCAGAGAAAAACCCGTGTTTTACAAAAGAAGTCCCTTGTTTCCTTCAATACAGCAAACAGTAAATAATACATTCATTAGTTGGCTGCAAGTACACCTCATTGACAAGGCTCAACAAGGCCTAAATGCAGTTTGGCTTTCTCACCAGCCTCTGCTGGGATGGTTTTTCTTCTCCCTCTCATAGTGTTTTTAAACACAACACATCCATAAAATATTCTCTTTCAGGCAGAAACCACAGTTAACTGTGTGTATACATTACAATACATAGATGGCTTTTACCAAATTTACAATCCCACCCACCATCTCTGCAAAAAAAAAAATAAATAAATAAATAAATAAAACCAGCTTTATATTTTTAGAAAAATTGAGAGTACGTTGGATATAATCAGCTTTTAAAATTCAGTATTAACTATCTTTTGCAGCCAGATCAAGACTCTTCCGAGATCCATTCATGTAGGCAATATCAGAAAAGTAAGTTTACTTCAATCACTACTCACTGAGATCAAAGAAGATGAAGAAATTAAATCCCCCCCCCCCCCAGCAATTTTTAAATACAGATAATCCTATCAATAAAATATTAATTTTATTATAAATATTGATTTATGTAATTGATGATATTTTGTTTTGTACACAGTTTACCATATTTGGTATTGTTTGTAATTTCAAAATGTAAATAACCTCAGTTGCTTTTAATGTAAAATATATTGTTGACTCATGATGACTACTGTACATATATAAATGCAACATTGTGTAATAAAGTTTATTTATCTTAGTTTTTATCTTACTTTATTTTAATACAAGTTTCCAATAGGTCAATCATTGATTCATTACATTTCGGATAGTGAGAATTATAAAGGGAGTGCCTGTAACTCAGTGCAGAACAAATATTGCAAAGGGCTTTGTTCAAAGAGCACTGGCTTTTTTTTCTTCACCAAAATTTACATGGAGACACACATGTCTTCTTTCAGTTTTCATCTCATGAATCCACTCACAAGGCTTTAGTCAGCCCAGGGCTGTAGAAGAAGACACTTGCCCAAGGTGTCATGCACCTTAAACTCTTTCTCAAGCTTTTAAATCAACAGTGGAAGAATAGTGTCTGTTGTAAGCCAAAGCTATAGACCTTGTTTCCCAACACAGTAACGAGGTTTGATTTTCTGATTATTTTGTCTGTAGTTTATTTTCCATTCTATTCTACAAAAATTTTATCTGGGCGAGACAGGGTTAGGTTGTTCTATAAATTCAAATATTTCCTGGACTTTTTGGATCAGATTTTAAAATTTATCTTGTAGACACCTTTCTTCTAGTGTCATGTGATTAGCAATTGAATGGATACCTCACTAAAGAAATTTTATTTTTTATCTTTTAAGCAGGAAGGGAAACCAGCACCTATGACCTTTTTAAAAGGCCTCTGAGGCTGGTGGAATGGAAGGAGAGAGTGGAGTGGTGGTATTCTGAAACCTGGCTCGAATGTTTGCTAGAGAATGGACTCTGCTAAAGGCATTCAAGATACCAGGCGGTGGTGTGAAACCAGGCAGCAGATTATGTCTACAATCCCAGTAAGCTATAGCAGGATTTCAAACGCCACACAAAGAACCAGCACAAGGAATCGACCAATCCACTGCCATGGACCATAGCACTTTTTCTGTTGACCCCTAAAAGGATGAAAGCAAAGTTTACCTTGGAGCGATCTGAATTCAGAGTGTCAGAAGAAATATTATGAAGTACCTTATCCAGTGTGCTAATGACTCCTCCAACTCGTAGCTGACATAAAACACTATCACAATACTTTATCTCTGAAACCTGTTAACATATATCTGAAACGGTCTATATTCCAAATGAAACAAGTCTAATTAAATAACATTAATTGTTTTTATTAATTTATCTAATCCACAATGAAAAATAAAAAAAAAATAAATGCTTGCATATAAAAATTAGGCAGAAGCAAGTGAAGAAATTTAGAAAAGGATCAACAGATCCTATGAATGTCTTTTGTTTTGGTTTTGGATATAATGGCAGGCTTCTTATTTTTCCATGTGACTTGTCAAGTTTAATTTAAAGGTGATTGATGTGGGTGTTGTCTGGTCAGCAACATATATTTCTTGACCATTCGTTATACCAAGCTCTGAAAAACAAACAAAAAGAAACAATTGTAAAAGTAAGAATTGCTTACATTTAGTTCTCTCAATATTTCTTTGTGTCAGTGAAACATGGAAGAGCACCATGAAAATTGACAGCTAGATGTGTTCCACCAAAGATGTTTGAAAAGGATTCTTAGAAAGGACTAGTGAGACCACATGTCCAATGAAGACATTCTAAAGAGAACCAATACAAGACCACTTACCAAATCACGCTCGGAATGAAGATTAAAACAACCAGAACAACACCATTCTAAAACAGCTTTCAAATGGACACCACTGGAGGGTAAAAGAAAAGGGGGGGAAGACCGAAAACAGAATATTCATAGCCAACATGAGAGAGGCCAATATCACCATGACTGGATGCAGAGGAATAAAACCAGTGGCATCAACTTACTACTCAATGTGCTCAAGAGAATAGGAGATACCGACATACAGATGTACAGGTTTAAGATTTATAGGAGATGAGGTGAGGATGGGATTAAGCGATATTCATTCTTTCTTTTTTTCGTCCTTTTGTGAATGGTACAAGTGGAGTGGAACAAAATGACTGAGACTCCATAGATATGGATTGCTAGAAAGCATACATGGCACTTCCTATAATCATAATTTTAATATTCACTTTTCCATGCTTGCATGGATCAGATAGAATTTCATTGAGGCAGATTTCTTTTGTTTTTATAACAAGATGTACATCTTGTGGCCAGCCCTCATATTTCCCCATGGCCAAATAAGTTTGCAGAAGAGATTAGGGAGGGCATCCAGCCATAGAAACCACGCCAAAACAGACAATTGGAGCCTGGTGCAGCTCTCCAGCTTGTCAGCCCCTGTCAAACCCTCCAACTCATGCCAGCAGGGAAAAAGGACATGAAATGTTGATGATGATTTAAAACATGATACTGCTTGAAAATCAGTGATATTTGTTTACAACAAGAAACCACAAAAACACACAACAAGCTTCTTTCAGTTTCTGTCTATCAAAGTCATCATTCCTGAATTGAATAACCCTATTTCTAATCTGCACAAATGATAATCTCACAATAATTACTACCTTGCAAAGTATATAACGTGGCAATGTTAATGTTATTAGAAAAGTTTAGAAAACGATCTTCATCATCATTTAATGGCTGTATTTTACGTTGGCATGGGTTGCACAGTTTGATAGGATCTGATGGGCGCAAGGGCCTCATCATGTTCCAGTGTCTGTTTGGCATGGTTTCCGCTGCTGGATGCCCTTCCTAAATGCCAAACATTTTACAGCATGTACAGGGCATGTTTTTTATGCCACCAAGCACCATTGAGGTCACCATGCAACTTGCAAGACTACAAACCTCGAATGAGAAAGAGGAACTTTATGCTGGGCGAGTAAGGAAGAGATAGGGGTAAAGTATAAGAAAAAAGAGCTGAAGAGGAGCTACATAACCACTCAGATTTTAGAAGAGTGGGAGCAGGGAGCTGGAAAGTGATATAACAAGATGTCAGAGCAGGTGGCAACTGGGATAATCCAATCAGTCAACAATATGTGGAACTAATGAATAAAATTTACATAATTTAAAATTATCAATCATACCTTTTAGAGATTTCTTCAAGTTGTCTCGCGTCTTTACCTCAATTGATTTTACGGATTTCATGTACAGAGTTTTAGATTTTCCATCAATCACTGTAGTAATGCCAGGAGATTTCATTTGACTGCAAGCAGAAAGAAAACATTTTTGAATTAATATTTTTAAAAATATTAAGGTAGCAAGTTGGCAGAAACATTAGCATGGCGGGTGAAATGTTCAGCGGTATTTCGTCTGCCATCATGTTCTGAGTTCAAATTCCGCCTAGGTCGATTTTGCCTTTCATCCTTTCGGGGTCGATAAATTAAGTACCGGTTGCGTGCTAGGGTCGATCTAATCGATTGTGTCCCCCCCTCCCTAAAAATTTCAGGCCATGTGCCTAGAATAGAAAATATTTTTTTAAATACAAAGAATATAGCAGTGTGAACTATTCTCAGGAAAGAGAATCGATACATCATCCAATTATTTTAACTTCAAATGAATCTATAACTCTCTTACGCATATATAACATTATAGTGTTTGCCAAAGAGAAAACTCAGCTGCTTTAAAGACTTGGTCCTTCAGTTTCAAGCCTCTATAATTATTCCTTTTTAGTGCATCTCCTTTGCTCATTTGAGAAGTTGACAATAATAGTACAACACCTGTCACCGAATATAACACCTTTCTGCACTATCAGGTTACGAAGACAGCAACTATCATAGTATTTTCATTGACTAGCATTTTTAACATTGCAATAACTGATTCAGATAAGAGCTGCCACCTTTATCACCAAATAGCTTTTATCAACCATGCTGGAGCTAAGCTTAGTTGCTGGCCACACTTTTGTAATCTCTCACAATCTCATTCATATTCCTCAGGTAAACTTCTCTTGTAAAACTTACTTCCTTTCAAATGTCATTAGGAGCAAGTGCTCTAGTGTTGTTTTAAACAGATAGGTACATTTATTTCCAAGGGTGCCTATACTGTAATTTGGAATGACTTGTAGTTGAAATGTGTGGGACACATAACAGCAGATATCTGGGAGATCTGCTTTTACAGAAACCATATTGCTAATCACTGAATATAGATTGATAGAGGCACAAACATGGCTGTGATGGTGCGAAGCTTGCTCTCCAACCACGTAATTTTGGATTCAGTCTTATTGCATAGTACCTTGGACATCTATAGCATTGAGCTGAACAAAGCCTTGTCAGAAGGCAAATGTAAGAAACCGGTCAAGTGAGTGTTCTCTCTCTCTCTCTCTCTCTCTCTCTCTCTCTCTCTCTCTCTCTCTCTCTCTCTCTCTCTCTCTCTATATATATATATATATATATATATATATGTATATATATATATATATATATATATACATACAACCACATGAGGGTGTGTAGCCAATGGTTAGTGTGTTGCACTAGCAATTTGTTAAATTGCAGTTTCAATTCCCAGACCAGACAGTGTGTCTTGTTCTTGAGCAAAACACTTCATTTCTCATAGTTTTACAGTCACTTCAACACCTGTCATGTAGCACACTGTGCACCTGTACAGGTACTTGATTTGATGGAGCAAGTGAACTAATTTACAGCACAAACATTTGATCGCTATAAATGAATTTGTGCAGACCATTCAACAAAAAATTGCGACTCAAATCTGTCATCCATAACAATAAAGTCCACCACACACACACATTTATATGCATGTGTGTTTGTGAGTGTGTCGATGTGTACCCTTGACTTGACATCATGTGGCAGTTATGAATAAGCATCACTGTCGCTCAGAGGATGTTTGTTTCCAGTCTTCTGTGAGAACTCTTTGGGTTATGGTAAAGTATTACTTTGCTTGGAAACAGGTGAGGGTTGGTAACATGGAAGACATTTAGGCATAGAAAATCTGCCTCAATGAATTCCGTCTCATCAATGAAAGCATGGAAACGTAGACATTGAACGATGATGGTAAAAGGCACTTTATGCTTTTTCAATTTTCTTTACAATGTCAGAAATTAGGGAGACAAGTTGAGTGCTGTGTGTAATTAGTGTACAACCAACACACACAGGCATCCTTTAACTACAATATGATCCAAGACTGGCCTAATTCACAATGAAAAAAAAAAAAAAAAATAAATGCTTGCATATATAAATTAGGCAGAAGCAAGTGAAGAAATTTAGAAAAGGATCAACAGATCCTATGAATGTCTTTGTTTTGGTTTTGGATATAATGGCAGGCTTCTTATTTTTCCATGTGACTTGTCAAATTTAATTTAAAGGTGATTGATTGTGGGTGTTGTCTGGTCAGCAATAATGACCTCAATTAGACATTGGACATTTCAGACAACCTGCTGTCTAGTACATTAACAACCAAGGAAAGCTACATTAGACATTCGAATTCTATTTCATAATGAAAAACATTTGTCTTCTCTTGAATAAATAAGTGTTCAAAGTTCTTAAGAAGAAATCTTTGAAGATGTAGCAGCACCAGTGGTGCAATTATATCTTAAGAGACCAACTGGTAACAAAACAAACTCAATATCTGCACAATCATATAGACATACATGTGCATAGAGATGCTGTAGAATACATGGTTTATTTAAATACTGAATTCCTTTCCTTTAACCTTCTTAAGTCCCCTCCTAATGTTATTCATCATTATCATCATCGTTGTTTAACGCCCGCTTTCTATGCTGGCATGGGCTGGATGGTTTGACTGAGGACTGGCAAGCCCGAAGGCTGCACCAGGCTCCAATCCAATCTGGCAAAGTTTCTACAGCTGGATGCCCTTCTTAACGCCAACCATTCCAAGAGTGTAGTCGGTGCTTTTTACGTGCCACCAGTACGAGGGCCAGTCATGTATTTTATTAAAGGAGATTGCATTATGTTGAAATAAAACGTAAACTTACTATAATGCACTTTCTATAAGGTAATCATAAATATCCCGTAGTTTACTGTCTTCAGGAAAGGTCAGAGTCTGTGGAATGAGGCTGCAAGCAAGACAGTCTTCCTGGAAATAGAAACAGATACAAATATATGACTAATAAGAAAAAAAAACAAAACAGACAGAACCATCCACAAGAGCAGAATAAATAACCATAAAAAACAGATTCCTTAAAACTATTGGGGCATCATTTAAAGTTATATAAACTTTAATACCTCAGAATTTGGAAAGTGAGAAGAACTAAAAAGACAAGGAGAAAATTTTTAGGATATAGTTTCTTGATTGTAAAAGATTTAAGAGTAGATAATGTGTGTCAGTCAATGGTTTAAGGATATTTCATTTTTGTATTTGGTTTGCAAGATTTTTGATGTGAAGCAGTGTGTTGAAACAGATTGTGTTGTATCTTGAATGGGTCATTATGCCAATAATAAACACATACACTGATTATATTTCACATCTTTTGTTATTAGTTTATTCATTAACTATTTAACCAATTAACTAATTGATTATTTGATTAATTGTTCAAGCAATCAATCAATCATCTAGATTTGGCAAAGTCCTTTTGACACTATTCGTGACTTCATCAGCGATATGCCCTTTCTGTACTGAAGCAGACCTGGAGTAAATTGAGAGAGAAAGAGCATGTCACTGATGTGGTCGCGAATGGCAAAGACAGGATTCTGACAAACCTTGCTGATGATAGATTCACTGAACCATTCATTATAATTATCACCATTATAATCATGCCACGTAATAAAGCATCTGTGTTGGTGCCACATAAAAAGCACCCAGTACACTCTGTAGAGTTGCTGGCATTAGGAAGGGCATCAAGCTGTAGAAACCAAACTAAAACTGACTATGGAATCTGGTGTGACTCCTGGTCTTGCCAGTTCCAGTGAAACCATTGAACCCATGCCAACATAGAAAAAGGGACATTAAATGATGATGATGATGAGGTTCCATGCTGGCATAGGTTGGATGGTTTGACAGGAACTGATGCATCCAAGATGGGTTAATTGGTTTAATAGTCAACCACAAGTGAAATAGAACCAGAATATATTTTTACTATTAGTATAACAAAACTAGTGAGATACAACAAAGTTTAAAGTCATCAATTTGGGTTTAGATAAATGCTTTGTGTTTTGGTTTATTAACTTAAAAAAAAAAAAAAAATACTTCTGTTTTTTGTTCTTGTTAGATGACTGTGCAGTTAGGCTAAAGAAATGATTTTGTAGCTTTATAACGATGTTTACCCCTTAGCATTCAGATTGCTCTATCAAATGTAATGCTCATTTATTCACATTGTTTTGAATTAGTCCTGTATTACCTCATAGCTTTCACGGTTTCAATGATGGGATTGTTCATTGTTGTATTTTCTGAATGACATTGCAGAGTAGGTTTGATGGTTTGAAACTGGCCGGTTTGAACATTGTTATAATGTGGATCTTTGTCCACTTGTATGTTATTGTCAGCACTGTAAGATTCTTGTCACCACTATTATGTTGTGGCGGTATTCCGCGTCTTATTATCTTTGACTTGTCTATCATGCTATCGCTGATAGCTCCACAAGACAATGACTTTGAAACGTCTATCTTGACAGTAACTCAAACTCATATATATCATGTAACTGACACTGACTCCAACTGAGAACTTCTACAACGACTCTACTACCACTGACTGCCTCACTTTATAGTGAGACAATCAATAATACTTTCCCCACAAAATATCTAACTTGCTAACGGCTACAGTTTGGCGTAGATGTGAAGATTGCAGTAGAGGAGTAACTACTGTAGGGCTGCTTTGTAGACAACATTTTTTGTATTTCCTTCAGTAGCATAGATGAATAAGTTGTCTGGATGGCCAACTCTGGAACAACTGATGTAGAACTGTTCATGTGGAAAGCATGATGTTTGAAGGTCCAATCCGACAACTTTCAGTGATTGACCTTGTGATTTCTTAATTGTCATGGTGAAGGTGAGTATGAGAAGGAACAGAAGTCTCCACCTACGGTAAGGGTAGTCTGTTGGGGTTAGATTTTTTGGAATAAAAACAGTATCGCTTTTGTCATGTCCCATGATAATTTGGGCTGCAATGACATGGTCCATCATTTGTTTGACCACAAGGCAAATCCATTGCATAGTGTGGGTGTGTTTATATTGTGTAGGAGGATGACAGGGCAACCAACTTTTAAGTGTCGTCCACGCATTGTAGAAACTGTATAACTGTCACAACTTTGTATGAGTAAAAGCAGAGAATATTATATATAATATGGATTAATTTCTGAAGGCTTTTAAAAAATAATTAA
>NC_068984.1:11729973-11754912 GCF_001194135.2 Octopus bimaculoides
AATATGGATTAATTTCTGAAGGCTTTTAAAAAATAATTAAAAGTTGATTTAAATTGCATGGCTACCTCAAAAAAGTGCTAATGTGCAAATATCGGCAGTGTGCAGTGAATGGGTATTGTAAAAACTGTAGTAGACGATGAAGTGAAAGTAGCATAACTACGTCATCAAGAGTAATGTCCCTTGAAGCAATGATCATTGGTATTTGTTATTTACCTATGAGAAGGTGTTTTTGTCTGCTAGGGGAAGCATTACTCATAATGTGGAAAATTTGAAGAGTCTATGACCATCTCTGGAACATAAGTGATGTATGTTCCCAGCATGAACAAAATCGGATGAAAAATATTGATTTTAAGGGGGATCAAGAAAAAGGCCTGTACACACACACATATTCCATTTTATTATCGATAAGATTATATACATAAATACATATATATGTATATGTGTGTATGGTGAACATGACACTCTCTTCATCACTTCCTCTCATTGCTATTACTTTCTCTCACTCCCTGTCAGTTATGGCTATTACTCTCACTACTTCTCCTTCACTGAATTACTATTTTCTCTCTTTTTCCTTCACTTATACTACTCTTTCTCTCACATACTCCTACTGAGTGATTTTGGACAAATATATATATATATATATATATATATATATATAAACATTACACTCATTATTATATTACAAGATTGCAAATATATTCAAATATTTAAACACTGAATTATGTGCGTCCAATTACAAAGAGCAGGCATGACTCATGACTATGAGCTTGGGAAGTTAGCTTTTCCAACCACATGGTTTCAGGTTCAGTCCTACCTTGGGCAAATGTCTCCTATTATAGACTTGAGCTGACCAAAGCCTTGTGAGTGGATTCGACAGATGCGTGTGTGTGTGTGAAGGGGTATTTGCATCTGTGACTGTTTATATGAAAAGGTGGTTGGTGGCGGTGTTGTCAATTTCTATTGCTAACAGATCATCCAGTCACTTTAGTCTTGGAAACCATGTGAAATAAAGGATCCCTTACTTGAAAACATGGGAAAATGGGCATAAAATGAATAAATGAAGATTGATCAATAACATGGACATTTTCTCGTTAGCTTCTAGAAGTTTCCTCTCTAACTCTTGAGTTCATATATCTATGTCTGTGCATGTGAAGGTACATAGCTTATGGTTAGAATAGTATTGGGTTCGCAATCATAAAGTTGTAGATTTGACTTGCAGACTGAGCAGTATATTACGAGTTCTTGAGCAAAACACTTCATTTCACATTGCTCCAGTTTACTCAGCTGTAATAGATAGTTGTTGAATGCTGGGGTAGTCCCCTTGCCCCTCTACCTGTCACACCCTGGATGTTCTGCTGGGTCATGGGTAGTTGATTGTGCAGGAATATATCTGCAATCTCATACAATGAAAGTTAGTTTACATTTGGGGTTATTTTAACTTAAGTTTTTAATAAATAATAATTATTAATTGATAATTAGTTCCTGACACATGATTTAGCAAGAAAATAAATTACAACAAACCTTTTTCTCGGCTTCAAATGGATAAGTATACACTCCATCGGTATCTGTGAAGTTGACATAGTTATTTAAGGGCATACAGCAACTGGAAAAAAAAAAACAGAAAAGTAATTTGCTACATACATCAGACATGAAAAGATACTAGGATTTGGAATATTTGATGAGAATAGCTAAACAGGAACTACAATAACAAAGTTCTGGGATAAAATAAAAGTATAAAACAAATACCATATTATTGAAGCTGTTTGACGAGAGGAGGATGCTGGGGTTGGAGGAATTGGTGAAACAGCTAACAAGGGCAAATGGAGTGTGGTGGTATGGGCATGTGATGAGGTGGGTGCTTGAGTTTTAGGCAAATGGACCATGAAAGTGAGGTAGACTGAGGAAAATGTGGAGGAGGAGATTCGAAGGGTTGGCTTGAGAAGGGATGACACCCAAAACTGAGCAAGATGGTGTGAGGGTGGTTGCTATGACATTGAAGTAGATTTAAAACACTGGATGATGATGATGATCTTTGGCTTGACAGCAGCAACATTTGATGCGAACAAATGAGTATTTATGCAGAATTCACTCCCACTTCAGCATCTGTTCTGCCACTTGTACCAACCCTTCTACCTTCTGACACAGCTCTTTATTACTTATCTTATCCAACAATCTAATTTGAAGAATACACCTTGCACAGTAATTGTCAATGAACGAGACATTATAATTTATCACCTGCACTACCTGTACTGTCCTTCACATTTCATAAATTGTCCTGATGTTCGATATTGCAATTTTAGTGTTTCTCCTGGTTGTTAGAAAATGATTTGGCCTTGCAGCTTCCTTTTGGATTTTACTGCACAATTTTATATTTCCCTGAGAAAAGCCTTCCTTCTTCCAGGTCCTGTTGGTTTTAAATTGTCGTTGATGCTTCTGTAACTTTGTTCTTTTCTAGATAGTCCTAAGTAAACCCATTTCTACCTCTCAGAAGGAGAGGTGGTCCATATTAGCTTAGCTTCTATCCTTTGACCTGTCCAGCATGGGAGCTGAGAAGGAATTTGTGTTCCAGGAACATAGCTCTCAGAGTTTTAGAACAGGAAACTACACCAGAACAAGGACTGGACCTTGTGGTAGTTAACCTCTCCCTGGTGAGAACACTACTAAATTCAATCAAGCAGAAAGTGAAAGTAGAGTTCTGTACCCTGTCAAGTGGTGGAAACAATAACTATCAACTGATCACTTTATTTTGAGTTGTTTCATTTATGAATGATACTCGAAATAGTGACTGTATAAGGCTTCTATCAATCTTCAACATTATCATCATCATTTAACATCCTGGCATAGGTTGGATGGCTTGACAGGGGCTGGCAAGCCAGAGGACTGCACCAAGCTTCACTGTCTGTTTTGGCACAGTTTTTACAGCTGGAATCCTTCCTAATGCCAACCACTTTACAGAGTGGACTGGGTGCTTTTTATGTGGCACCAGTACCAGTGAAGTCTATTTTGGCATGGTTTTCATGGTTGGATGCTCTTTCTAACGCCAACCACTTTTTCTTACATATCTCCTGTGCTTTCCATAGCCATCATGAAACATTTAAAAATTCCATTGCAATACCTCCCTTCAGTGAAGACTAGCTAGTAGTCTATAACTTGGCAGTGAAGCATAACAGCAACAAACTTAGGTCCTTCATGCAAAGCCTTCCAATATTGCTTGAGACACAGAAGAAACTTCATGATTTGTTTAGTAGTTTGTGGAGAACAGATCAACACTAGAAAGGAGTTTTCTTCAGCCAAAACATTTACAGTAATTCCTTTTGTGAGTGGGGAATTAAACCTCAGGAGTGCAAGCCTGTGTAATTTCTTATCTGTCCTATAATACCAATACTACCTACTGTACTAAATTATATCAACCATAGTATCTATATAGAACTAACTGGACAGCACCAATGACAATGTATAAACCACAAAGCCCTCAACTGGCTGTCTCAGGTCTTATCAATTGGGTTGTTTATGGCTCTTCACTAACACACTAACTTTAAACACCACAGAATTCCCTAATAGAGCTGTCCATTGAAAGAAAATTGGCAGAATCAAAGCACATAGAAATATATTATATCTTAGACTTATTCAAAATATCTATAAAAGCCAATGAAGATGGTGGTGGTGGTGGTGGTGGTGGTAGTGGTAGTGATGAAAATAACTTAACTCACCTTGTTGTAATTTTCAGTACTTCTGTAGCACAAGCAGCTAAAAATAACCAAAAATATTGATATGGTGAACATCCAAAAAACAGAAGAGAATTTTTTTTTTTAAATGTTCATTTAAAAAAAAAAAAGATACTCATATAAGATTTCTTTTTACTTGTTTAAAAATTCAATATTTTAGCAGAAATGAAAAGAGAGAATTCAAGAAAGTATTTGAGAGTAAAATATTGTGGCTGTAAAACAAGGAATGTAAAATAAATGTGGAAAAAGTGTACAAAAAGACATGTTGAGAGAAAAAAAAAAGAAAAAGAAGAAATGAAATAGAGAAAGAATTTTAGAAAGAAAGAATAAAAAGGTATACAACTAAGAAAGAGCAAAGTAACAGAGAAACTAAAATGAAATGAGAGAACATCCAAGAGAAAAGAATTTACCTGCTATTACAGCATTTGTTGAGGCCACAGCTGGGATAATCCTTTTTACTACACCTGTACAATAAAAAAGAAAAAAATTATTTTCTTCATACAGTGCTCTGCAACAATTTTCCTTCAGGTAAGTCATGAACATTCCAAACGCAAACTTATCAGCAATTAGACCATTGCAGGACTAATTCTGCTATAAGAAGCTGGTTAGTCAGAGACATCAGGGAAAAAGTTTTGAATATCTAACAGCAGACATGTATTTAAAAATGCTAGGCCAGGTGAACTACAACTGTTGTGTTCTACGCTGAAGAGAAGCAATATGAGACAGTGTATAAAGACAAGAGTGATGCGACACAAGAGGAACACTGTAGCAAATTCACTGATAATACATTTTCAACAAACAAATCCAAAACAAGATCATGAATGATAAATTAAATGTCCACTAAAGCTCTGTTTTCATGTCATTTCTTATATTGTGGATTAACTCTTACAGAAGCAGCAAAGAATATCAAAGAAGAAATACATCTTGTGATTTACTTGAGCGATATTGAGGGGTCAAGGTGATGCTTTCAGCAGAGAATTATCAAACAGATGGAAGTGGACATAACGTAACGTTCCCAAGGGTATTATCAACAGAAATTGGATGGCACCAATAAAATCCCTATGGATAAGTTTACCAAATATCATCAATGTGACAGATGGGTCATGTAACAAGAAAATTATAGAATTTTACAATCAGCAAGACCATTAGTGTGTAGGAAGAAAGATAATCTATTGATTAATTACAAAAGAAAAATATAAAACTTGTTGGTACCTTGAGTTAATCGATATGTGACACCAAGGATATTGAATTCATTTGCCCTGTCTAAAGACTTTTCATAAATCCATTTAATATGCTGTGGGTCGTCTCCATCAATTGCAACATTCGCTGAAATATATAAATGACATGATTATTTCTTAAATAAATACAAAGTTCAAATTTAGGTAATGTTTAAGTATTCTGTATGGTATTTGTGGAAAAATTCATATTTTTCCCTCCCATCTTCTGCATTAATCTTCAATGTAGAGCCAACCTCTAGAGTATATCTTCTAAAACCAATCATGTCTACTTAATACTGATTCAGTAACCCTTTAGAAACCAATATGCCTGAGACTGTCTCTAATTCATAATCATCGTTTAGCATCTGCTTTCCATGCTGAGATGGGTTAGACGGTTTGACTGAAACTGGTAAGCTGGAGAGCTGCACCAGATTCCAATCTGATTTGGCATGGTTTCTACGGCTAGATGCCCTTCCTAGTGCTAACCACTCTGAGAGTGTAATGGGTGCGTTTTATGTGCCACCAGCATGGCTGCCAGTTACGCGACACCAGCATTGGCCACAACAACAATTTCACTTGGCTTGATGAGTCTTCTCAAGCATGGCATATCGTCCAAGGTCTTGGTCACTTATCGTTGCCTCCATGAGGCCCAACATTCAAAGGGTGCCGTTTATGTGCCACCAATACAGGTGCTTGTAACGTGACACCAGCATCATATTTAAATCTAAATTAAAACTATCCATAAAAATTTCCCATTAATTTGTCCCAAGTATCAGCTTAACATCGACAAAGCTATTTTATCAAATTCTTCATTATTTTCAAAATTAATTAAAACAAAGCCAGTGTATTTTAGCAGAAATACAATAACAAAAGGGCCAAAATGCCTGCTCCAAGAGTTTTAAGCATGGAAAAAAAGTTTACCTCCAAATGGTTCCTGTTTAGGCCACAGTAGTAGCCGGACATATTCTATACAGTGTTCTGGAAGTCTTGGTGTGTGAGCAATTGTACACAGTGGGAAATTGATCTAAAACAAAAGAAAAAATATTTTGGATTTTTATTGGAATCTTTGTAAAATTATAACATTTAGAATATATAAAAAAAAAAGTTCTATTTGAGAATTTCTCAGATGAATTTTAATAGAAATGGGAAAATATTCAACTTAAAAGTTTCAATAATAAAAAGATTATATTAATATCAGCCAAAACAAATGAAAATTAAATAGCAATAATTTTTAACGGTTTTGGTTCCAACCAACCTAAGACAATCCTTAGTTCTAAGATACAAAACCCCTTCTGTTAAAGTGTTTGTATTTAAACCTTTTGTTTAAAAACCTCAGTTGAAATACACTGCCTATGTTTCAATTAATTATGAAAATAAAAAATTTATTAAAATAACTTTTGTCATTATGAAGTTGGTGTTTGGAAAATAAATCAAAATGAAATTTTAAAGGAAGGTTTTAATTTAAATCACTTTAAAATTGGAAGTTTGTATCATAAAACAAAGGGCAGTCCCAGGTGGATTGATAAAAGGGTTAAATTAAAACATTTCATAATTTCAGTAAGGTTATTGTTTTCAAAAGACAAAAGCAATCTCCAAATACAACAGTCATGTCACCATACAACATAATCACCATCTGCTCACTGAACTAGCTAGAAATAACAACTAAATCTCCCTCAAATCTGACCCTACCATTGTAAAAGAGGATACTGTAGACAGCATAATCTTGGTTGCACAGTGAAAACATATGGTTGTGGCTAGAATGACTTTGGTCAGTTCAATGAGGGTTGATGTGGGCCTAACAACGACACAGCTACAATGAAGACAAGGCTGTGGGGTAGACTTCATCTGTTACCTGGTTTCGATCAGGTAACAGATGAAGTCTATGACAGAGGGATCAGGTAAGTTTGCAAGCATGTGAAAGGAGAGTAGCAGATGGATAGAGATTGGAATAGAGGGGCTCAGGTGTTAGAAATTATCTCTATAATAATCTGCTTGTTCATTCACCCATTACACTTTAGTTAATTAAAGAGGTGGAGTAGGAGTGAGAGAGGGGGGAGGAGTGGAGAAAGAGAGGAAGAAGTAGAGAAAGGTGAGTAATTTTCATACACTTAGGCCAAATGTGTCATGTGGTCAGTTGAAGGGAGACACGAAGAATGAGAGAAAAAGATGGCGAGAGAGAAGTGTTGAGATGCATCATGAAACAAACAGCCGAAGTGAAATGAGCTTTGTTTCTGAAAACTATAGTGATGATGATGATAGTGGTGGTAGTGGAAAGTTACAGAGAGAAGATCTAATAAAACAAGAAAAAAGACAATACCAACTGAGACATGAGGAAATGAATGTGGACAAACGCCAAGTATATTTAAAGAAGGCTAAACTATGAACACTAGTCATTCAATGCAAATCATTCTGTCTTTCTTAAATAGGTCCTCTTAATGTTTTTCTTTCCATGAAATATACATGGGTCCCACTAGTAAATAAATAAAAGGAACAAGTCAGAAAATATTAAATCATACCTGAGGTGGATAAAAATCCAAAGTACATTCAATACAGGCAGACATTCCTGGAAATATAACCCTGGCATTACCCTTGAAGCCTTCCGTTCCACCATCAACCATTGGAATCACAGACGCTTGATCAAGAATACCATCTTCATAGTTTAATAAACTTATCTGAAATACAACAACAAAAGACAGAGATTAAACAGTAACTTACATGGGGAAATGTTAATTGGTTGAGGTAATTAACACCTTTTATTTGCTTCCTCGTCATCATTATTTTCAGTCTCTTTTCCATCCTGGATTGAAAGGATCTGAGTTATTTTTTACTGGGAGCTATTGCTCCAGAAGACTGGTGTTCGTAAATGTCATTTGGCATGGTTTCTATAGAAGGATGCCCTTCCTATGGTCAACCACTTTAAAGAGTGTACTAGGGGCATTTTCTTGTGACATCGACACTAGAGCACTCAGTAATGTAAAGAAGGAGAACTAGTATTAGTTTGTTTGTCATTGTTGATGATGACCAAGAATATCACATGGGAGAAAAGGGTGGCGTATAGTGTGTCTAGCTGTGGCCAATCAGTCTGATGCATGCTCAGAAGGTTCTATTGCTGGTTGGGCAATGGTGGTCTGTTGAGAATAAAGGTGTAGAGTTGGCTCTAAATTTGCACAGTTCACATTTTCGTTCTGCCCTTGCAATCCCATTCTGTTCACAGGAGGTGGCATCTTCACCAGACAGGGCAGCCTTGTGCCTGTATTTCACAGGTGGAGGTGGGGGTTAATCTGAAAGTTCTTCAGCTCTTCAAGCTTTGAGAGTTTTAAGGAGGTGGGGTAGGAGAGGGAGCAATGACAGCAGAAAGACCAGACGTGAGTGCTTAAGAGAGGGTAACAAGAGTGTATGTGTAGAGAAAATTCAATAGTTTAAGACATATACATTAGCTCAGGTGAGGGGGATAAGTTTTGCAGAAAAAGAAATTCTCCATTTTTTACTTTTGCAAGCTTCAGTTGGAATTAGGAAAATTCTTGAGAGAAATGAATAAGTCTTTTGTCAATGTAATTAACTTATGAGTAAAGATTTCTGCCTTTGGCTTAATTCCATATGTTTTGGGTGAAAAGAAACAGTGATTTAATTAATCTAAGTACTTTTTACTGACACTAGAGAGATTTAAAGGCAAATTCAACTCCACAGGGATTTGAACTCACTATATGAAAGTATGTAGCACAATGCATTTAGCCAAGTATTCAACCAATTCTGGCATTCCACTACCCTCATTACAGACAAGTGACTTTAGGGGACGGGGTTAGTTGATGCAACTGACCCCAGCGTTTGACTGTTACTTCATTTTCTTATTTGAACCTGAAAGGATGGAAGGCCAGGTTGACCTTGACAGAATTTGAACTCAGAATGTAAAGATTAAATGCTTTGCAGCATTTGTTCAGACATGTTAATAATTCCGTCCATCTGCCACTCTCCTCCTACTACTACAAGTAGTAGTAGTAGTAGTAGTAGTAGTAACAGTAGTAGTAGTTTCTAGTATGAGCACAAGTTTTGAGAGGAGAGAGTTAGTCAATACCACTGACCCCCAGTTCTAACTGGTACTTGATCTGACCAATCTCATCAGGATTGACCTCAACAGAATTTGAAATCAGAATGTAAAGAGTTGAAAGAAACACCGTAAAGCACTTTCTCTGATGCTTTGAGGATTCTGCCAGCTCAATTTTGCCTTTATTAGCCACAAGGGCTCAAAAAAGATACAATTAAATGCAAACATTAAACAGGGAGCTTAGAAAGATATGTGAGGGTAGAACACGTTTTAAAAAGATGAGGGGAGGCGAGAAAGATATTGTGTGTTATATAATGGGAATAGTTAAAAATTTGGAAGGAAAACACATGATTACACAAAATAAATATTCAAAAAGTATAATAAAACACACAATAATTAAAAGATTAAGTGGTTAAGTATTTTGCTTCCCAACCACATGGTTTCAGGTTCAGTCCCACTGAGTGGCACCTTGAGCAAATCATCATCCTCATCATCATTTAATGTCCATTGTCCATGCTGGCATGGGTTGGATGGTTTGACCACGCTGGCATGCTAGAAGGCTGCACCAGACTCCAATCTGGCATAGTTTTCTATGGTTGGATGCCCTTCCTAATGCCAACCACTCCGAGAGTGTAACGGATGCTTTTACTTGCCACCAGCACAAGTGCCATTTGCATGACATTGGGATGCTTTTATGTGCCACCGGCACGGGTGCCAATTTGCATGACACCGGTATCTGCCACCACTGCAATTTTGCTCAGGTAGATGGATCTTCTCAAGCACGACATAATGCCAAAGGTCTTGGTCATTGCCTCCATGAGGCCCAACACTCAAAAGGAACTCAGCCACTTTGCCTCCGTGAGGCACAACATACATATGTATTCTACTAAAGCCATGGAACGACCAATGCCTTATGAGTGGATTTGGTAGATAGCAACTGAAGAGAACCATTGTGTATGTGTGCGTGAGCATGAGTGTGTGTGTGTGTGTGTGTGTGATGATATGTGTGTGTATGTGTAAGAGTAAGGGTGTGTATATATATATTTGTATCTCTTTGTTGTGACATCACATGATAGTTGTTCATGATTGTTACTGTCAGTGAATCATACAACTATCACATGATGTGAAGAGAAAGACATAAATACACATTCAAAACACACACACACAATGGGCTTCTTTCAGTTTCTGTCCACCAAATCTATTCGCAAAGCCACAGGGCTTTGATTTGGTCAGCCTGGGGCTATAAGAGACTACATTTGCCCAAGGTGTCATGCAGTGGGACTGAATCTGAAGCCTTTGTGGTTGGGAAGGAAGCTTCTTAACCACACAGCCACGTCTGCACCTATATATATATGTGTGTGTGTGTGTGTGTGTGTGTATATATATATGTGTATGTGTGTGTGTGTATATGTATATATATATGTGTGTATGTATGTATATATATGTGTGTGTGTGTATGTGTGTGTGTGTGTATGTTTGTGTGTATATATATATATGTGTGTGTGTGTGTGTATATATATATATATATATATATATATACAGAAGGATGACACGATATAGATTTAGATGGCTGGTTCTCAGCCATTCTTTTACCTATGGTTCATATTTACTCTTTTACTCTTTGGTTCATATTTTACTTGGGTGGACCTTCACAGACATTTGTTGTTCTTAAAAATATCCCATTACATTTTTATAATTAAAACTAAAACGTTAATAATAATATTTATAAAACTGCAACACACTTAGATTGATTTGTTAATAATAACAGAACTTGATAGCTCTAAATCCTCAAGATAATCTCAACAGAGAAATCAAAGTTATACACACACATATTTGTGATATGTGTTAATGAGCTCTTCAGAATGAATTAGTTATAAATTCAAAAATACATATATCATTTCATCCTGCCATATACAGTAATTGTCAATGACAAAATAGCATAGGCAATTATAAATTTGAAAATTAAGCTTCTTAATTAATTTAGAGACTTACTATTCTTTCAAGCTGTACTTTACTATGTCAAATCACAATAAGGTTGCTTCTATAACCATTTACCCTCAGTGGAGGGATCTTCTGAAGGTTGCTAACAGTAAATGATAAAAAGTGACTTTAGGCATATTTCAGGAGATATATAGGCACAGGTATGACTGTGTGGTGAAGAAGTTTGCATCCCAACCACATGGCTTTGGGTTCAGTTCCCCTGCACAAGTATTTTTATTATAGTCCTGGGCAGACCAAAGATTTGTGAATGGATCTGGTATATAGAAACTGAAAGAAGCTCGTGTGTGTGTGTGTGTGTTCTTGTCATGACATATGCAATGGTTGTAAATGATTATTATTAATTTCCAATATTCTGCAAAAATATGTCTGGCCAGGTGCAGATGTCACCTTGCTTGGAAACAGTCGAGTGTTGGCAACAGGGAGGGCAACTGGCAGTAGAAAAATCTGCCTCGATAAACTCCTTCAGACCCATGCAAGTAAGGAAAAATAGACGTTTGAATGATGATGATGATGATGATGATGACGCCAATGATGATGGCTATGATGATGATGATGATGATGATGACGCCAATGATGATGGCTATGATGATGATGATGATGATGATGGTAGAGAGACTTCATTTTGAAATGTTTATGGTTTTCTAAATTTTTATGAATCATTTGGATTAAATATGAGTCTTGCAAAGAGTAGCAACAGCTTTGTGTCACATTTCAATTAGCACTCTGTAACCTGTGTTTACAACAGACAAACTTTATGTATTTCGTTTCATCCTACTTTTAAGCTATCAAATGTTAAATACAAATATAATCAAACTAAAAGTGAGTAAAGAGGAGGTAGGCCTAAAAATTTAGCTCTAATAAATTATTTCTAGACATAACAGAATGGCTCCCATTTCATCTGAAGTCAAGACAGAGCTGGGTTGCTGGATAATTACTTCTGCTAAAGAGTGAAAAAGAGTGGATCATTTAATCTGAAGGAAACAAGAAAAACTAGCAGAAGCAACTATTATCAGAGTAATATTTTCTTCTTTGAAATTGGTAAGCCATTAGTGATTGTTGAAAATTTTTCTCAACTACATAAGTTGTTTATATCATATGAAGATACTGTTTATATTATATTAATATCTTTACTTCCTAGGTCTCTTGGATGAAAGCCTTACTGTTTTGGCCATGCTGGAGTATCTTTAACAAACATTTTCTTAGGAGAGCAAAAAAATTGATTCAAAAGAAATTTTATAATCTAAATGTTTTTTTTCACCTTTCTTCAGTAATTTGTGAGTTTTTGAACTTCACTTTCATTTTTCTGTAAAATGTATGATCAAATTTAGTCTCAGGGTCTTAGTTTACAATTAATAGCCACATTATACATTTTTTATTTCTATTTTCACACCTAAATTTACGATTTTACCTTATATTTTGACTTGTTATTTATAATCAAAACTAAGATGAAGAAAATCTAGTAAATGTCATTATCTAAATATGTTAGCAATAAAGATTTAATTCCTGTATCTAGCTTCTGGAAAACTTCTTGTAATAAAACACATACACAAATCCTACATCGTCATTTAACATTCACTTTTCTGAGCTTCGATGGGTCAGATATAATTTGTTAAGGCAGATTTTCTATGGCCAGATGCCCTTCCTGCCATTAACCTTCACCTACTCCCAACAAAAGTGAAACTTACTGTAGCCAGACATGTTTTTCAAAGAAAAGTGGAAGTGAACAGCATCACCTGTCTGATGGTGATGCTTGTTTACAACAATTATGGTGTCAAAACAAGGTTACACATAAACATACACACATTTCTACCTACCTACCTACCTATCTATCTATATTATACTAAAGTTTGTTTTCTTGCCATTTGATTAAGATGATAAAGATTACAAATAAAATAGTCATTTTTCCCCATTTGAGAAAAAAAAAATCAAGTTGAAAATGTCAACACTTCAAGGAATCATCGAAGCTACTGTCATCCATCCTTTTTTCTTACCTTCTTTTTTCTTCCCTTTAATCATTTATACAACTTTTGGAGTACTGTGGACTTGAAAGATAGAAATTCTCCCAATATTTTTATGAGATATTTTTGAATTACAGGTACTTGATTACTATTTCATTCAAAATAGAATATTGATCTTTATCATCTTAATCAAATGGCAGAAACAAAGAGACTATCTCTTTATAGATGAAGATCAGTTACATTGGGAGGAGTTGAATTTCATAAGAATGGAAAAACAAACAACAAATGGTTTGTACCTTATAATGAAACTCTTTTAAGAGCATTCAAATGCCACTGCAACGTTGAAATTGTTGCCTCAGGTCAATTAAGTATATCATCAAGTACATGCTGAAAGAAAATGACCAAGCTGCTGTTCAAATAAACAATGATAACGAAATTAGTCAAAATCTAATGTGTAGATAAATTGGACTATCTGAAGCAGTTGCATTCGTTTTAGGATTTTCAATTCATGAAAGAGCACCTGCAATAGTGAGACTACAAGTCTGCATGGCCAGATTAAATGCTAAAGGGTTAAGACTGTTCCAGCTGAAACCTTCATGGGGAAAACTTGTGGAACCAGAAGAGGCATAACTTGGAAAAGTAGACAAACTCCCCCAAGTGCAAAACAAGTGGATGAAGACTTCTGATCTCAAGAGCTAAAGTTATGGAAGAGAAAAATGCCAGACAGATGGGCTAAGAAGATTCTGGTCAAGCAATACCTGGACTGACAGCAGTCTGGTGCAGTCTTGTCACTTGATCATGCATGTCGCATTTTACATGTACTGCAGAGGACATCTTTGAGATCATGGAGCATGGGTCACTTCCTGGACAGTCAGGATCCACCCTAAATGTTACTAGCTTTTTTTCATTGATTTTTTCTCATTGAACCACACTGAAAAAAGAAAAGCTCGGAAACAAGGAGCAGCCAATGATGATCTGAGACATAGAAAGTTAGTATAAAGAAAGAGGTGAAACTGAAGAATAACTGCTGACCTTGTTGGAAGTGATGGCCATCTAATGGCATTAAATGAATATTTTATGCTTTTAAGATGGGACATCTTAAGAAATCTACAGCTCAGGAAACATTCAAATATGTTAAACATCATTAATAGTTAGTTACAACAAAGTTGATATTCTTTTCTCCTCTAGGCACAAAGCCCGAAATTTTGGAGGAGGGAGCCAGTCGATTAGATCGACCCCAGTAAACAATTGGTACTTAGTTTATCAACCCCAAAAGGACGAAAGGCAAAGCCGACCTCAGCGGAATTCGAACTCAAAATGTAGTGACAGGCGAAATACCGCTAAGCATTTCGTCCAGTATGCTAACGACTCTGCCAGCTCACCGCCTTACAACAAAGTTGATATCGTCAAGTCAATGAGAGAACCATTACAGAGTTCCTTAACATGCTACAAATAGCAGCCAAATTCCCCACAAATCATAACCTCTTGTCTTAAATAAAGGAAGCACACACAGGATAATGTAGTCTTCCATGCATAAAAAGGATGGATGGTCATAACTGGAATGTCATTGATCATATGTCTGCTTGATCATATCTGGAGGCGAAATAAACTAGTGTTGGTATTCTTAAACTTTATTCTTTTCATTATACATGACTATCTCGAAAATTCTGAGGAGGAAGCAAAACAGTCCTATGCTGGTTGGTTATTCAAAATATGGAGAAAAATAATAATGATGATGATGATGATCACAGCAAGGTTCAGCAACTCACCAACATTCTGTTCATCCATCGCCGAGCAACAATTGAATCCAGGCCACAGACCACAACATGAAATTCTGTAAAGAAAATGTGTAATAAATAAAGATTATATATATATATATATATATATATATATATATATATAGGGGGAGAGAGAGAGATACATACATATTAGGTTGGAAGAATATACCTGTTACAGATCATATTGGTTTTATACATACTCACACATGCATACATATTTATACACAGAGACACAAACAAACAAACACACACACATACATATATATGTATGTATGTAAGTGCACATGCACAAGCAAGCATTCAACACACAGGCATACACAAAGAATTGGGGAAGGAGGGAAACATACAGAGAAAGGCTAAGGTTGCTTACTTAAGAAGAAACAAGTAGAAAAAAAAAGGAAATATAGAAGAGTGAGTGTGTTATCTGTTGAGAAAGAGAGAAAGAGAAAGAACAGCCATACGCAAAATTAGTTCTGGACCAATGCACAACTAATAACAAAGTTAGTAAAGGGATGATATTTGCTGGCAATGAGAGAAGGAGAAAGCGGTGGGGAGGGATGCGAGTGTGTTAGGAGAAATATTTAGGAATGAGCTGAGAGCTACTAAGAAAAAATAGGGTGAAGGAAGAAAAGGAAAGAGAAAGACAAAAAGATAGAGGGGAAGAGAGAGGGATTAGATATATACATTTGTGTGTATATGTATGTGTGTATATGTATGTGTGTGTATATGTATGTGTGTGTATATATATATAAATATAGATAGACAGACAGACAGACAGACAGACAGACAGACAGACAGACAGACAGACAGACAGACAGACAGACAGACAGAGACAGACAGACAGACAGACAGACAGACAGACAGACAGACAGACAGACAGACAGACAGACAGACAGACAGACAGACAGACAGACAGAGATAGGTAGATAGATAGATAGATATAAACAGACAGATAGACAGATAGAAAAAATGAAGTTGGGGCAATTCCAGCAATTTTGTAAATTTTAAAATTTATTGTTTGGAGTCTAAAAATATTAGAAAAAAATGAAATTTTTTTTCTCTAAATGAAACCAAAGAAAATATATTCATGCAGAGAGATATGATAAAGAAAATTCTAATTTCTTTGAGCTTCCAAGTTAGAGAAAGAAATCAATTTCTAAAGCTGACTAAGATAATAATCTTAATGAAAAACAAATTAATTAAACAATTTAATTATCTAATAATTAAGCTAAGTATTTCTTGCGAGCTACTTTCTTGCTGTTATACAATGAGCCTGCTAACAGAAAATGATCACAAAAATGCAAAGATTTCACCTCTACATAGAAATAAAACAATCCTAGCAAATGAGGAAGCCTCTATGCTCAGTCTGCTAGAAATAACAGCTAAATCTCTCCTAAATCACACCTTCTTGTTGAAAAAATGTAAAGACATATTGCAAAATGTAATCCTAGATATCCTAAGGAAAAGGTTGGGATGGTCACAGCTGGAATGCTTTTGATAATACACACACACACCCACATGTGTGCATGTGTGTGTGTGCTTAAAGAAGCCGAGTTTCGATAATTTTCTCTTCAACTCTATTTTTAGTGTTCTTGTTTCGCTTTTTGGTTTTTTATATTTCAAACTTTAATATTTTCATTCTTAAAAATATTTAAAAAAACAAAAAAAACAGAAAAAAACAATTAAGAAAGAAAATGTTTTTTTTGTAACAGTTTTAATAAAGCTAAACAATAAATTTAAAAAATAGTTAAACCATATAGGTAGCAGAGCGGCTGTATGGTAAGAAGTTTGCTTCTCAACCACATGGTTCTGGGTTCAGTCCCACTGCATGGCACTTTGGGCTGACCAAAGCCTTCTGACTGGATTTCATCATCATCATCATTTAATATCTGTTGTCCATGCTCGCATGGGTTGGACAGTTTGACCAGGGCTGGTAAGCTGGAAGGCTGCACCAGACTCAGTCTGATTTGGCATGGTTTTCTACGGCTGGATGCCCTTCCTAACACTAACCACTCTGAGAGTGTAATGGGTGCTTTTACATGCCATCGGCACAGGTGCCATTTGCATGACACCAGTTTCTGGTAGACAGAAATTGAAAGAAGCCCATCGTATATACATGTGTGTGTCTGTGCTTGTCCCCCGTCACCGCTTGACAACTGATGTTGGTGTGTTTATGTCCTTGTAACTTAGCAAAAGAGACCAATAAAACAAGCACCAGTCTTTAAAGATATAACTACAGGGGCTTGACTGAAATTCTGCAAAGTGGTGCCCCAGCATTGCCACAGCCTAATGACTGAAACAAGTAAAAAGTGAAAGATATAACAGAAATTAACCCAGGTAATAATAATTTTCCTCGAGTATGCAAATAAAGAAATGCCAAGACAACGCATATTATTTTTAAAAAAGAAGTCTTTGATGAACTTTGCTATATTCAGGTTGGCAAGAATAAGTAATGAAAGTTGGCAAGAATTACTAATGAAAGTTTAGAAATACATGGTGTGGCTATAAAGAACCAACCCTCCTTTTTTTTTTTTTTTTTTTGGAGTAAAGAGAAAATGCTGCCCATGAAATTACCATTAAGAAGAGAGGGCTAGCTAATTATCTGCTATGTGTTTGCTCAGTTTTATTAGTTGCATCTTCCCAAACTGTGACTGACTGACACACACACACACACACACACATTCCCTGACCAACAGAGAGACTTCTCACCACTCCCTAACACATGCCAGCAGTCTAGCAAGCTGAAGAACTTATTACAGACAGCTACAAAGAAAGAGGAACTAATAGAGGGGAGAGATCAGGGTAAGGATGGTGAAAAAGATATAGTGTGTTTATATTCTTTGCCTTCTCTTCTTTAGTTATTTACAAAGGAACTGTAACAAACGCACAAATACACACACGTGCATACATAAACATGCACGCACAAACAAATATACAAACATACATATGCATGCATGCATATATATACATGCAAACACACAAATTGCTTTTTAATAACATGAAATAGGTACAAACTTCAAGGGTTAAGTGAAAAGTTGATTGAAAACTATCTAGCATTTCAGAGAACATTCTGCTGCTTTCAGTGAATGCATTCCAACTAATTACACAACAGACTGAAGTAAAAGGAAAAAGAAGAGAAAAAAGAAAAGAAAAAAAAAGAGAAAAAAAGGTAAGAAGCTTCAAAGAAACAAGGCAAAAATCTTTAAATAGTACAACATATTAAATGTATTCTCAGTAAAAGAAGCGGGGGAAGAGGTGGGTGGGGATTAGCAATTTTCAATAAGCTTGTACTTACGTTGATAGAATGAATCTGGAAAGTCTTGGATCTTTGCAAAATGAGTAGCAATCATTAAGGAAAATATATGCTACCAATGGATTATAATAAATGTTATCAACACATCAGATTATGAAGATAATGTTATAAAGAAAAAGATATCTGTTTTTCACTATTACAACTGTGTATGTAATACATTATTACATTAGGGCTATCTTACAAGGAAAAAGAATTGTAACCAGTTCTAATAGAGCAGATATATATAAGCTGATCCTATTGAACTTGGATAAAGTTGCCTCAGGGATGATTTTAATGTAATGCTTTGCATATATTTTTTTTAAATACATTAACTATTTTGATACCAGCCCACCCAAAACTACTTCTGGTTCTATGATAAAAACAAATCTAATCTAAATTAAAACCTTTCATTAAAATTTCATGTTAATTGTTCCAAATACCAGCTTAATAAAGACAAAGAAATTTTTTATAAACTCTTCAGTTTTTTCAAATTTCATTTAAATAAAAACAGTGTTATTTCAAAAGATAATAAAAGAGTAAAGGTAATACAAATAAAAAGAAATGGCCATCAAAATTTTATCTTAATTTATGTTCCAAACCACTAACTCAATAACAAAGTAATTTTACCAAATTCTTCATTATTTTCAAATTTAATTAAAATGAAGGTAAAGTATTTCAATGAAAATATGGTGACAAAAGAGGTAAGGTAGGCCAAGAAGCAGTACATGTGTAATTGAATACAGCTAGATAAATCAGTTATAATGCTTATACAGATTTACCTTAATGTATTATTGAAAATACAACACACCATTTAGTGTGTAGCAATAATATCTGACAGAGTCCCAAAAAATGAACTCATTGCTAAGGAATCGGACCTGAATCACTGTGTCTAAACATAAAGCCAGAAACAGGATACTGTTAGAGATTGATGACATCAGCAAAGAAGTGACCAATCAAATCTCTGGTAAAAACACTATATCCAAATGCGAAGACAAGTAAGCAACATGATTACCATTCCCTCAATGATTGATGAAGTCAGCTAAGAACTGCTCATCATCATCATCACCATCATCATCATCAATAATTTAATCTTTTGGCACCTTTTCGTCACCTTTTCATCACTCTGACTACATATTCATTTTTTGTTTGTCACCAGAACAAAATATTTTTATCGTTATAATTGGTGATCCTGTCAAGAATGTTACATGGCCTTTAGTCCAAGAAGAAACAAGCACTTCAGCTTAACTTTTCAACTTCCAAGATTAAAACTCGCAAGTCACACACTCCAGCAACCAGAACAATGCTATTGTAAAATGGACACCATCGGCGGGTCAAATAAAGAGAAGAAAACTGAAAAATTACATGGTGTAGAATGTTCATAACCAACATGAAAGAGATCAATACCATATGACTGATTAGTAGAGAAAACTGCAACCAATAGAAACCAATGGCGTCAACTTACTGCTCAATGTGCTCAAGAGCACAAGAGGAGCTGATGCTGATACTAATATTTACTATTTACTTCTCTGCTATATATGCTGACATATAGCTGTGATAGTATAAGATGCACTAAAGGTTTTATAGATAGGCAGTTATCTTCCTTGCAAGACAACATTAACAGCATATGATAGGAAATGTGAGAGGATATAAATGGTGGTCTCCCAGATGCATGGGGGAGGAGAATCTGCTGTGAGGTTCCTTGTGCTACAGCAGAACTCAGACATCGATACATGATGTTCATTGTGGTGTCCCTTCTTCTATGGACAATATTACCCAGATAACAGTCTAATTGGTCACTATTCATTGATGTGAATCTACTTCTACCAGCTACGAAGGCATTCGGATAGCCAACACTAAACTGTAGGCTGAGTACAGTTCCCATGCAATAAACATCATGTGGTAACTACCGAATAAGTAATCTAACCACATGAAACAGGAATCATGCATGAGTTTCCACTCAAAACACCATCATATATATCAGACTAGAAGAAATCACTTAAAATAGCCATGGTTAAAATTATTACCTAATTAAACACATTGATTACTCTTTACTCTTTTAATTGTTTCAGTCATTTGACTGTGGCCATGCTGGAGCACCGCCTTTTAGTCGAGCTAATTGACCCCAGGACTTATTCTATCGGTCTCTTTAGCCGAACCGTTAAGTTACGGGGACGTAAACACACCAGCATCGGTTGTCAAGCGATGGTGAGGGGGGACAAACACAGACACACACACACACATATATATATATATATATATATATATATATATATATATATATATATATATATATATATATACACGATGGGCTTCTTTCAGTTTCTGTCTACCAAATCCACTCACAAGGCTTTGGTCGGCCTGAGGTTATAGCAGAAGACACTTGCCCAAGGTGCCACACAGTGGGACTGAACCCAGAACCATGTGGTCGGTAAGCAAGCTACTTACTACACAGCTACTCCTACACCTATAATAACTTTATTCTATTTTATAATAACTTTATTTTATAAACAAAAGATATGGCTTCACTTTACAGTTGGTAATTCTGGTGTTGATGAATTCTGCGGCTACTTCTGCTTTTGATTTGCCAACATCTTTAGGCCTGAAAGAGAAAACATACAAAGTAAGATTTCCTAGTATCATTGTTTTAATCGTGGTTTTAAATTAGCATTAAAAAGTAGTAAATTTTATTTTATCAAATGAAACCAGAATGGAAAAGCGAAAAGGGTGAAGGTATCTTCTTTTATCTTTCACTTTTTTCAGTCATTTGACATTGGACTGTGGTCATGCTGGAACATCACTTTGAAGGGTTTAGTGAAACAAACTGATCCCAGTACTAATATTTAAATTTAGTACCTACCCTAACAGTCTTTTGCCAAACCACTAAGTTACAGGAATGTAAACAAACCAACCCAGTTGTCAAGCAAGGTGGCAGGGGACACAAACACAAAGATGCGCACGCACACACACACACACACATACATACATAAAATGGCCTTCCACAGATTCCACATACCAAATTCCCTAACAAAGTTTTGATCAGCCTGGGGCTACAGGAGAAGACACTTCCCAAGGTGTTATGTATGCACTGGGACTGAACCCCCAACACCACAGTTGCAAAGTAAATATCTTAACCACATAGCCATTAGGATGGGCATCAACCGGGAAAACCATGCTAAAACAGACAGTGAAGCTTGGTGCAGTCTTCTGGTTTGCCAGCACCTGACAAACCGTCTCACCTATGCTAGCAAGGAAGAAGGTTGTTAGATGATGAGGATTGTTAATTTAACAAAACTGGAACATCATCATCATCATCATCATCATCATTTAACGTCCGCTTTCCATGCTAGCATGGGTTGGACAATTTGACTGAGGACTGGTGGACCAGAAGGCTACACCAGGCTCCAATCTGATCTGGCAGAGTTTCTACAGCTGGATGCCCTTCCTAATGCCAACCACTCCAAGAGTGTAGTGGGTGCTTTTACATGCCACCGGCATGAGGGCCAGTCAAGCGGTACTGGCAATGGCTACGCTCAAAAATGGTGTTTTTTACGTGCCACCTGCACAAGTGCCAGTAAGGCGGCGCTAGTAATGATCACACTCAAATGGTGCTATTTACGTGCCACTGGCACGGAAGCCAGACAGCTACTCTGTCAATGATCATGCTCGGACGGTGCTCAGATTACTGCAAAAGAAAAAGAGAAAACAAACGCACAACATGCATCACACACCTAAAGCTTCCGAAATCCCTGCATGCATGCACAAACACACACATGCAAACTGTCAATAATGAAACAAAATATGTCTCTTCATACATATATACACTTACAGCAGATGAGGGCTCTGACGGTAGAGTAGGAAGTGTTGTAGACAATCATCTGAGAAGACAGCAATTCATATACTGTAGCCTAGATTGTATTAGGTCTTAAATAGCTCAGTCCACCTAACTAAAAATAGGTTCCATAGGATAGGAACAACTCATTGCTGTAACCAACAGTAGCATTACAAGACTGACAAATAGCTTGATAGTTTGGAGTGATGAGTTTATCTGCTGGGGATATACCTTAGAGATGGATAGGCTGTCTTTTTATAAACATAAAGAGGTATGTATATATATATATATATATATATATATATATATATATATATATATATATATATATGTCTGGCTGTTGACAGTATACATGTGTGTGTGTGTGCATGGATGAATGCATACATAGATATGTATGGTTTTAAGAGTGTTTTCTGTTGCAGTATACTCCAATATTAATCTTGGTTCCCATTTCATCACATTAACAACTGCTTGACAGAAACCATGAAACTGGTAACGCTGATCTATCTGACCCACAGTAATTCATATATCATGTAGTGCTGCCAGATTGATTTACCTAGGATACATTACATAAAAGCGGAAGTTTTAACGGTGACTCAACAACCCAACGGGTTAAAAGACTCACCACATACGCACACATATATCAACATATAAACATCCTTTTTTCAGCTATAAAAAAGGCAGTCAAACTTTATTCCAACAGCCAGCTCACCTTACATGTTATAGAATACAAGAAGCTCAACCACTACAACTGATCCATCAACCAATAGAAAACACTTTACCCCAAACCTCATATATTCAGAGCTAATTTTTCAGTAAGCATCTCGTAATAAATAACTGTCTCTATTACCTTCCCTCTTTTTTCTGATTCATTGCTAGGCAATCTTTGAATCTCAAAGGCAGAGCTTAGAAATTCCTTGGAGATTTTAAATAAATTTATCTCCATTATTATCATCATCACTGTTTTAATGTCCACTTTTTCCATATTCGCATGGGTCATATGACACTTACTGAGGCAGGTTTTCTACAACCAGATGCTCTTCTTGTCAGCAATCCTTACCCATTTCCAAGTAATGGTAATATCCCACCCCTCTGTGTCCTTCAAACAACAACCAGTACAAGGGCTGCACAAGATTTTGTGGAAGATTACAGACAAATGACATCGTGTGTATGAACAGTGGCTTTGTTTTCAATGAGAGGGCAAATGTCAAAACAAGTTCATGTCCTCACATACACACACACATCATCCTCATCATCTTTTATGTGGCACCAGTCCTCAGTCAAACCGTCCAACCCATGCCAGCATGGAAAAGCGGACATTGAACAACGATGATGATGATATACGACAGGCTTCTTTCAGTTTTTGTCTACCAAATCCACTCATGAACCCAGAACCATGTGGTTGGGAAGCAAACTTCTTACCACCCAGCCACACCTGCATCAATATATGTCAAAAAATCTCACAATTCACATGGTGTGTGGTATATGCAGTACATTATATGAAAACCACTTTCAGGTTTTAGGGCAGATTTCTTAGTGCTAGATACATCTGATTGTAAATGTTTCATTGATTAACTATTTATAACACAAGTGTGAAATATTATGTGGTAATTAAACATTAAACAGTATTTCATTAGAATTAATTATCTTCTGAGATACTAATTAATTACCTATAAAAAAATTTTAAAATGATTAACATCTCATTAGTTCATCAATAACTTTTACACAATGGGAACAAAATATTTTCTTTGGGTAATTAAACTGGTTGGAAATTCTCAAGATGAAATGCTTTGAATAAGGAAGATGGAATAATAATAGTCTGTCTTTGACACTAAATAACCTTAAACCTGTGGGAAGATTTCATGATGAAAAGAAACAGCATTTTATCTATTTAATTTACAAGTATTTTATAGGCATAAATCTGGTCTTATTTAAGCAGTGTAAGTTATAACTTTAGAAGAGAAAACAAGAAAAACAAGTTTATTTTGGGAGGGAGGGGAATCCTTTCTACTATACACAGATGGCCTGAAATATTGGAAGAAAGGCTAGTTGATTACATTGACACAAATACGCAACTGGTACCTATTTTATTGACCCCCAAAATGGTGAAAGGCAAGGCTGACCTTATCAGAATTTGAACTACGAATGTAAAGATGGATAAAATATCACTAAGCATTTTATCTGGCAGCTCACTGCCTTAAAATATTGGTTTCAAATTTTGGCACAAGACCAGCAATTTCAGGGAAGTCGGTAAGTTGAATACACTGACCTCAGTGCTCAACTAGTGCTTACCTTATTGGCCCTGAAAGGATGAAAGGTAAAGGCTGTGCATACAAAAGCCTAATGCTGTGCAATTTTTTGCCTGTGACAAACGTGTGTACTGAATGTATGATAAGTATAACTATCAATTATTACACTATGAGGAGTTCAAATTCTGCTGAGGTTGATTTTGTCTTTCATCCTTTCAGGGTTAATAAATTGAGTACCGGGGGTGGATGTAACCAACTTCCTCATCCCTTACAATAGCTGGCCTTGAACCAAAATAAAAAAGGAATGAATATTCTTTTCTACTCTAGGCACAAGGTCTGAAATTTTGGGGGAGGGGGCCAGCCGGTTAGATTGACCCCAGTACGCAACTGGTACTTAATTTATCGACCCTGAAAGGATGAACGGCAAAGTCGGCCTCAGCGGAATTTGAACTCAGAACATAAAGACAGATGAAATACCACTAAGCATTTCGTCTGGTGTGCTAACGTTTCTTATTTCTTTACTGACCACAAGCAGCTACACACAGAGGGGACAAACAAGGACAGACAAACGGATTAAGTCGATTACATCAACCCCAGTGTGTAACTGGTACTCAATCTATCGACCCCGAAAGGATGAAAGGCAAAGTCGACCTCGGCGGAATTTGAACTCAGAACGTAACAGCAGACGAAATACCACTAAGTATTTCGCCCGGTGTGCTAACGTTTCTATCAGCTCACCACCTTGAAAGGACTGAATATTACATTATGAAAGGGTGACTTTGGAAATATACTCTTACCAGGCGCAGGAGTGGCTGTGTGGTAAGTAGCTTGTTTACCAACCACATGGT
>NC_068984.1:11755146-11760052 GCF_001194135.2 Octopus bimaculoides
TGTGTGTGTGTGTGTGTGTCCAACATCGCTTGACAACCGATGCTGGTGTGTTTACGTCCCCGTAACATTAGCGGTTTGACAAAAGAGATCGATAGAATAAGTACTAGGCTTCCAAAGAATAAGTCCTGGGGTCGATTTGCTCGACTAAAGGCGGTGCTCCAGCATGGCCGCAGTCAAATGACTGAAACAAGTAAAAGAGTAAAGAATAAAAGAGTTACCAACAAGGGTAATATTAGGAACTGCATCTCTGAGCAAGGCACTTTGTTTCATGTTGCTCCAGTTAACTCAGCTGAACATGGTGCAGCCTTCTCTTCCTCCAGCTGTCATATCTACAATGTTCCACTGAGAGGAGTAGTGATATAGAGACTAGAGGGTGTGTTTGTGACTACACAGGCACTTTAAACAATTAATAAAAAGCAAAGTACATGTTACCATGCTAACCAGGTCATGCTCACTTGTCAATGGTGACTATACTATTTATATTTCAAAAGCAAGAAATCTGTATTGCCATTAGCAATAGCCAGTATTAAATAAATAAGTAAAAATGAAACCAATGTACTTACCGAAATAAAAACTGTCTGTTGAGATTTGATATATCAATAATGTCCATATCTATAATATCAATGTTGCCAACACCCAAGAGAGCCTGTGCAAAGAAGTTATTAAGGAAATAATATTTATTTAGAGGATAAAAAAAAATGATGGATTACAAATATAAGATAATTAATCATAATTAATTGATAACAAAGGAAGATAAAGAAAGAAAGAAAAAAGGGACACTGATTTTTATGAATTTTTTTTTGTTGTATATCATAATTGGTGAACAAAAGCATTTTTGATGACAGATTTCTAACAAGTCAATCATTTGTTAACTGCAGTGATAAGAGAGTGTCTCTAACCTGATGCAGAACAAGTATAGCAAAGGTCTTCAGTTGAAAAGCAGTAGCTTATCAGTTTTCTTGTCAACGTATTCATCCTTTGCCAGTATATATCAGTTTCAAATTCTGGCACAAGGCCAGTAATTTGAGGGAAGGGGTAAATCGATTACACTGACCCCAGTGTCCAACTGGTACTTATTTTATTGACCCAGAAAGGATGAAAAGCAAAGTCAACCTTGGCGGAATTTGAATACAGAATGTAAAGACAGACAAAATGCTGTTAGACATTTTGCCTAGCATACTAACAATTTTGCCAGTATATATCAACAAGACACACAAACAAACAAACACACACTAGGCTTCTGCAGTTTCCATGTACCAGATTCCACTGACAAGCTATTGGTCCACCCAAGGCTATTGCATAAGACACTTTGTCCAAGGTGTCACACATTGGGGATCAATCTCAGAACTTCAAGGTTGTAAAGCAAACGTCTTACTAAACCACACAACCACGCTTGAACTTATTTCAAAACAAAAATAATTTCTTTTTCATTCTTTCTTTCTTCTTACATTTTAACAATGACACTCATATGACTGATATATCTCCAGCAAACACAGGAAAATTCCAAATTTGTAGTTAAATGCAGAAACAAAAATCGCTATACTGAATGGAGAAATATTTTTTTTAAAATATAAACAGATAAGGCATTCTGAAAATGTTTGTACAATTATTTCAAAATTATCTTTCTACAATAAGAACTGTACATAATTCATCCGTTCTCCATGCTGGCATGGGTTGGACAATTAGACAGGAACTAGTAAGGCCAGGAGCCATATCAGGCTCCATTGTCTGTTCTCACATGGTCCCTACAGCTGCATGCCCTTTCTAATGCCAACTACTCCATAGAGTGTACTGGATGCTTTTTATGTAGCACTGGCGTTTTTTACATGGCACCAGCACCAACAGGAGCACCAAGTACCTTGCAAGTCAAAACCCCCTTAACTGGGAGTGAGAAGTAGTATTGAGTGGTTGTGGCTTTGTACCATTTGAGAGAAAAATGTGCATTCCTACTAGGTCTGTTTCATCAGTGCTGAGGCTACATAAAAACATACTGCAAAATATTCTGTAAACCATAATGTAATGAATTGCACATTGAACAAATAAATCATCACTTGTTGCAGCTTTCTTGCATTTAAAAAATATGCCACATTCTACATTAACATGTAAAGTAAATGAATTTATTATTGTTGAAAGCATCTGTCTTTAGAGAATAGGAATTCCTAATTCTTAAGAGGTTGGAAGTCTTAATTCTACAGAATATAGATAACACAGACCACCCCCTAAAAAAATTACAAAACCATGAGCTTCCTAGATGTATATCAGATCAAGATTTTTGTTAATTATCATCACCTTTAAAATTGACTATTTCAATTAACTCCACTTGGAAAATATCAAAAAACATTTAGATCAGTTGTGCTCATGATGTTGCTAGGAGATTCTTCAGAATATGTTTGTCTTTAGACTTATTTGGTTTATATTAGCTAGCAATAAAAAAGAACAGATATATTTACAAAAAACCTGGTGCTGATCTGATCAAAACTCAAGCTGCTTATTTAGCAAACCTCTTTTAATATTCTGTCTCAATTTCTAGCCAATATTGGTGTTTAGTATTTCAGGAGGAAAAGAATCAAAAGTTACTATGGTCTTAAATTTTGAGTTTTTGGTCCTTTTAGCAATTAAAGACCTAACAGAAACAAACACCAACCCAGCTGTAACATTTAAAAAAATATTATTATTCAAATGTAAATATTCAATTTCCAAAAACATTTTTTTTGTCTCTCATCATGAAGTAGGCACAGCTGTGTGGTGAAAAGGCTTGCTTTGCAACCATGTGGTTTCATTGCACAGCACCTTGGGCAAGTGTCTTCTACTGTAGCCTGAGGCCGACCAATGCCTTGTGATTGAATTTGGTCCAGTGAGAAATTTAGCATCCAACTAGGTGTCCATCAGGGTTTAGATCTCAATCAACTGTTGTTTATTATAGCTCTCCAGGCCATAACAGAGAAACCAAACACTTCAGCAAAATACAATTTCAAAAGAAACTGTATTCTATTGCTCTCCAATAATTTTATAGTTTACAAAATAACTGCAGAATTTCCATGGATACTGCTGGTATTCTTTAATTAATACCAGTTATATATGTGTCCAGGGACAGTGAGGAATCTTCAGCAGCTTCACTGGTGCTGTGACAAAAATTTACCCAATTGTAAGATAATGTGAGAGAATCTTTTAGTCTTGATAAGGGCATGACAACCTCTGTAATGTGGGTGCAACAACGAAATGCATCTAGTACACTCTGTAAAATGATTGGTGGGTATCTAACTGTAGAAAGCATGTAACATTAAGACAATGCATGATTTCTGATCTGCCTTAGAGGATCATAACTCCAAATGAGAACTAACTGACTGTAACAACCCATCAGACTCATGCGAGCAGACATGATGAGAATGAAGACAATGAGAACAATGATGACGACGCTGATTAAGACAGTAATGATTATGATGACCTCAGTATGAAAGATCAAATCTTTCAAGGTGGTAACCCAGCATGGTCACAAATCAATGACTGAGGCCAGTAAAAGACAAAATGAATATCAAAGAATTATGCATCTGTGTTGAGAGTACCTCATAGCAAGATGACAGGTCACAAAAGATGTTAAACATTTGGAAATGATTAATTAAAGTGATTCGTTAATGGCTTTCTATTAATAATTCAAATTGTTAACCTTTTGTTAAACTGACGATGAGTTGAAGAGATTCCTGAAGCTGGCAGAGACACTCTGGAAATGGGGAATATTAAAAAAACTACTTTCACAAAAGCAATTAGCAATAATAACATCTCAGTCTGGACATTTCTAATCCAACGAAACACTTCAAGAATTGACCCAAGTATAATTCAAACCAATAAGTCAAGACAAAAAGTAAACCTGCTTCAGATATAAGTTGCTTTACACACACACACACACACACACACACACACACACACACACACAAACAAACAAACACAAACATTCCTGTGAAAATTATCAACAAGCTCATAAAATATAAATGCACTTACCAAATTTTTCAGAAGTTCACAGCCTAAACCTCCAGCACCAACAATAAGTATACGGAAGGTTTCGTGTAGGAAAATTAATGTCTGAAAGAGTAAAATTGATGAAAAACAAGAATTTATTATAGAAATAAATCACAAATAAAGCTTGGAATTTAATCTTTCAATGTTCTTGTGCTTGTGGCCATGATTATTGCTAAGTTCAAACCAGTGATTTAAAATTGTCTACTTTAGAAATTATTTAGCAATTGATGCTTTTGTTCTATTTTTTTATTTTAAAAATTTCTTTCACTTTTATTCACCTCTTTATCTTTCTGTCAGTCACGTGAGCTTACAGGCCCAATTCATTCAACTGGTTCCTCTGGGCCACTTCTCTTCTGTTCCCCTCCCTATCACTTAAGGGTACACCCTGAAACCTCTTCACTAACTTCTTTCCTTTTCCAAGTGGGGTAGCCATTATTTCTTCAACAGCAAGACACCTGTTTCTGTCACTCTATCATACTCTAAACTCATCACCTAGCATAAAGCCACCTCCCACAATGCCCCTGCTGAGTGGTGGGGGTCTTGCCTTGCAAGTTACTTGGTGCTCTAGTGTCAGTGAATGTAAAAAACACCCAGTACATTCTGTGAAGTGGTTGGAGTTAGGAAGAGAATTCAACCGCAGAAACCATGCCAAAGCAGACATTGGAGCTTGGCACAGTCCTCTGGCTCAGTAGTTATTGTCAAACTGTTCAACCTATGGCACCATGGAAGATGGACATTAAACATTGATGATGATGATGGTTCTGAAGTTAATGCTTCAGATCAGGAAGACCTGGGATGAGGTGGTGAAGCACGATCTTCGAACATTAGGCCTCACCAAGGTAATGACTAGTGACCGAGACCTTTGGAAATATGCTGTGCTTGAGAAGACCCG
>NC_068984.1:11760062-11767172 GCF_001194135.2 Octopus bimaculoides
AGTGACCGAGACCTTTGGAAATATGCTGTGCTTGAGAAGACCCGGCAAGACAAGTGAGACCATAACCCGTGGCCTTTACCAGGGGTGTAGCCAGCCCACTTATGCGTACTGTACCTTCTTTGGACACAAAATCTTGCTTGCGAAGATCTGTTGAGGCAAGTGATATCGAAATTGAACCAAATTCGATGATTGGCACCCATGCCAACCTCCCTTCATTGGACACTAAACTCTGCTTGAGAAGACCTGTTGGGGCAAGTGAAATCAAAACTGAGCCAAATTCGATGACTGGCAGCCATGCCAGTGGAGCACTAACATCACCATCCGAGTGGGATCACTACCAGAGCAGCGGTCTGGCTTCCGTGTCGGTAGCACGTAAAAAGCACCATTTGAGCGCGATCATTACCAGCATCTCCTTACTGGCATTTGATGATGATCTTTCAGTTTCCATCTAATAAACCCACTCACAAGGCTTTGGTCAGCCTGGGACTATAGTAGAAGATACTTGCACAAAGTGCCATGCAGTGGGACTCAACCTGGAACCAAGCTTCTTACCACACAACAACATCTGCACTTATAATAATAACAATAATCTTTTCTACTCTAGGTACACAGCCCGAAATTTTGGGGGAGGGGGCCAGTCGATTAGATCAACCCAGTATGCAGCTGGTACTTAATTTATCAACCCCGAAAGAGATGAAAGGTAAAGTCAACCTCAGCAGAATTTGAACTCAGAACATAAAGACAGACGAAATACCACTACGCATTTTACCCGACTTGCTAACGTTTCTGCCAGCTTGCTGCCTTTATTATTATAATAATAAGTTCTTAACTAAATGAATGTCTGTTATTGTGACGAAGAATTAAGAACAGCATACTGTGCCAAAAAAACCTCCAAAATAATCTTAGATTAACGCTTTTGCTTTCTAAAAATTACTTCTAAAGATCAATGAAATTTAATGCTCTTTTATTCTGATGGACTTTTCAGCAGTCTGTCAACAATAGGATGATTGATGAGTTCTTTAGCAAAATAATTAACTTCTTTAGATATTCTTTGTTTTTGTTGGGGGTTTTTTTCCTCTCTTTTTTTCATTTTGAAGGAGTGGAGCATTAGTTTAAAACTTAATTTGCTTGCAGTCTGGAATTCAGCTAATCTCTAAACTGGTGGTCTGGACTCTGAACGTTTTAAGTTGAGAAAAATCCTCATAAAAATACAAGGAAACTATTACCTTGACGTAATTGTGTGTGACGTGAGTGTCTGTGTATCATCATCATCATCATCATAGCACTGACTTTACCATGTTTGTATGGGTCAGACAGATTTCAATTGAGGCAGATTTTCTCACAACCAGATGGCTCTCCTGTCACCAACCTTCACCAGTTTCCAAGCAAGGACAATAAGGATTCAGATGCTCCATCAACTGAATTATCTGCTCCTGAATTAACTTATAAGTGGCTGAGTATTCCACAGACTCATGTACCAATAACCCTTTATCATTTAAACCAGCCATACCCAGCCCAAATATTCTATCTGTTTTATGTTAAAACTGGTCAGATCTAGCTTCTCACACTTCCCTTATAATGTCATTCTAAAAATAAACAATCACATCATTGAAATTATGAAGCTGTAAGATAATATATGATTAATTCAAAACAGTGTGATTAAACATGCAACGTATGTGTGAGAGCAATTAAAACGCTAACGAGTTAATGTAATTCTCAGTCAGAATCTGTGTGACACTGAGTAAGATGATGATAGCTTTTGAATTACATGTACAATTTACCCAAAAGGCTTATTACAGTTTCTGTTGACCCAATTTCATTCATGATATATGGGTCAACCTGAGGCAATAGAAAAAAATGACCTTTTTCAAGATGATTTACAGTAGGATAACAACTTGGGACTTCGCAGTTGCAAAGTGAACTTCTTAACCATTCAACCACACAGCAATAATTTGCATAATTTAAAAGAAAGAATAAGCTAGGGAAATAAGAGGGTCAACTGGCACAAAAAAAATCTTCAATTAATTGAAATCCCCCTCTTAGATCATCATCGTCATCATCATCGTTTAACATCCGCTTTCCATGCTAGCATGGGTTGGATGATTTGACTGAGGACTGGTGAACCAGTTGGCTACACCAGGCTCCAATCTGATTTGGCAGAGTTTCTACAGCTGGATGCCCTTCCTTACGCCAACCACTCTGAGAGTGTAGCGGGTGCTTTTACGTGCCACCGGCACGAAGGCGAGTCAGGCAGTACTGGCAACAGCCACACTCAAAATGGTGTATTTTACGTGTCACTTGCACAGGAGCCAGTCCAGCGGCCCTGGCAACGATCTCGCTCGAATGTCTTTACACGTGCCACCGGCACAAGTGTCAGGAGGAGAAGGAAAATAAAAACCTAGTGGAAATTGTTAGGGACTCTCCAAAAAAACGGAGATAATTTTAAAAATTAACAAATAATCTCTCAAATTTAATTTACATATTAATAAACAACTATGGACACATTTTGGTTTTATTGGACCTCTTCAGTATTAACAGACTTGAGTAAACAATACTATAATGTATTAGCATGATACATAACATAAATTGCTGATGTATTTGTCATCAGAGATATCCATCAATGGGTGATGAACCTTACCAATTTCAAGAACATCAGAAGCATAAATGAAGCGAAATAGCTACAATGGAGATTTGAAACAAGATTCCATCCTCAATTTGTTGAGAGTATATCTATTAATCTGCGAAGGTATGTGGGTCAGTGGTCAGGGTGCTGCACTTACGATTCCTGGACTGGGCATGTGTGGAATTTTTGAGCAAAACACTTCATTTCATGTTGCTCCAGTCCACTCAGCTGTAAATGACTAACCCTGTGGCAGACTAGCTTTCTGATCAGGGGAATGTTGGCCTGCATGCCTAGCCAGCAGGGTAGCATCCTTCGGAATCAATAATGATACAAAGTGTACTGTGACCAGTGATGTCTAACAACATCTGATAGCCTGGTTGATCACGTGACACCTACTAATCTACAACATATGTTGATTTTTCTAGCAATTTTTTCTTGATTGTCTACATTAGGCAAAAAGATTTAAAAAAAAAAAACTTCTATTAAAAGAATTTTTAAAACAACAAAAAAAAAAATTGCATTTTGCTTTAAAAAAAATAATACAAAGTAAAAACATAAACAACACAGTACTAACCTCTGGACTTGGTTCAAAGTCAGAATGAGTGAATGGTCCAGATCTTTCTAGAATTTTTTTGAGATGACTCCATCGATCACCCCATTCAGACTCCATTCTAAAATATAGAGAAACATTGTTGAATACAACACACACACATATATATATACACAATATGCACTTGAATACAACACATACATACACACTTGACGATGACACACACACATGCATGCATACACACACATGCATGCATACACACACATGCACATGCTTACATACACACACACACAAAATAAAGAAAAAATACAAAATGATTTTGAAGGAAAACAAAGTACAATATTGGACAATATGAAGTTGAGGCAGCAAACCTGATGAAGATGAAAAACTAACTCTAAGTTTGCAAATGTTCTGTGGAATATCAGTGTTGATGAGATGATAGGAGCTAACAGACTAAAATGAAGCTTTAATAGCAAAATGACAGGTTTGTATGGAAAGTTTGTTTCTACATTAGGCATGAGGCCAATTTTTGAAAACAAGCGGAAGCAATAAAAAAAAATTACAACAAGAAAAAAAAACGGTCTCTGTGAGTCACACAAGTTCATAGATAAGTTCTGTTTAACTATGGAGTTAGTAGTGCTAAACAAGTAAAGGAGTAATCTTTTATTGGACACCATGTAAATGTTTACCACAAGATTCACAGATTTGATTCTAAAATCCAACAGATCAAAAAACTGGAGTGTCACATAAAAGAACACAAAAAATACTTGTAATAGATAAAAAAAAAAATTGGGGAGCCTCTGTATCAGGGTTTCTCAAACTGGACAGTGGTGCCCCCTGGGTGTGAGAGGTGGATGGAAAATTTTATATGGGGACAAAGGGGACAGTTGGCAGGGGTGATAGATATATCTTTATCTTTTAATCTTTTTCCTGTTTCGGTCACTGGACTGTGACCATGCTGGAGTACTGCCTTGCAGGATTTAGTTGCCAGATCAAACCCAGTACATATTTTAAAATCTGGTATTTATTCCATCAGTCTCTTTTGCCGAACTACTAAGTTAGGGAATGTAAACAAGTCAACACCAGTTGTCAAGTAGTGAGAGTACACTCATAAACACACACACACACACACATCCATCCATCCATTTAGTCTTATCAGTCGAAAAACAAGAGTACTCAATAACATTGTAGAGATTAATATTTTATTTTAGTCCAGTCAATCTCTTGTTATTCTGAGTTTCACCTGTAGTTTTATTTTTCTTTCCATTTTCTTTCTCTTACTCTTCTTCCTTTTCCCCCTTTTTCATTTTTCCTCTTCCTTCTTCCCTCCACTTAGTCCCCCTTCCCCAATCATGCTTTGTCTCTACCATCACACCTTATGACTAGGAAACTACATATAAATTTGCAAATGCTATCAATTTTCCAGACACAACTTGCCTGAAGACAAGGCAAAACTCAGAGTAGCAATAGGCTGATTCAACCAAAATAAAAGAAAGTCATCACCATCATTTAACGTCCGTTTTCCATGCTGGCATGGGTTGGACGGTTTGACAGGAGCTGGTCAGATAGAGAACTGCCCAAGCTCCGATTGTCTGTTTTTGTATGGGTTCTAGAGTTAGATGCACTTCCTTAACACCAACCACTTTACTGAATGTACTGGGTAAGCTCTCCATGGTGCCAGCATGGGTGCTGTATATTTATTTGGAACCAACACAGGTGTTTTTTACATGGCACCAGCCCCTGTGAGCCAACAAGACAAGGAACTCTTGGCTGACAGGGAGATGCCTGTATGTATAGATGGCCATGATTTTACTCAGTTTGATGTATCTTCTCAAGCACAATAAATTGGCCAGAAGTCTCAATCCCTCGTCATCTCCTCGGTGAGGCTCCACATCTTGTTAGCCATAATCCCAACAATATCAACAATGACAATAAAACTTCAAAATGTGAATGAATAAGTGAAAAAGCAAAACCAAAATTATATATTCCACTTATAAATGTAAATTATAAGCACCAAACTGAAGCACAGTTTAAAAGACATTGGTCAAAATTTGTGGATATTGCCATACATACAATAAAGACAACCTCTGCACCTGTAGTGTTAGATATCATCCTGATTTGTACATGCATATATACATGGGATGTATCTAATTTTACTGAATTGCTACAAGGAGGTGTTGGAATATTAGTAAAGGAAATAAAATACTAGTTAAAAAAAGTTTGAGAAGTACTACTCTATGTGGTCATTTGACCTCATAGAAATAGCAGCTGGATCTCCCTCATATCCAACCATCTTTTCCATTACATAAGGGAAAGAGACATTAGATAATGTAATCCTAGTTATACCTCTCTAAGAAAGATGCTGGGAAGGGAGAAAGTTACAGATGGAATGGTTTTGTTTGTAATGTCTGGTGAAGGTCAACCAGAAGCTGTAAAACTGAAATAAATGATTTAGGAGTACAGTTCCTTATCCACTCAGCCATCACATCTTCCCAGAGACGAGGAATCTAGTTGATTGAGAAGTTCACTTCCCAGTCACAAGGTTTCAGGTTCAGTCCTACTATATGGCACCTTGTGAATGAATTTAGTCAGCAGAAACTGTCCAGAGGGTATTGTGTGTGTGTGTTTACAAGTTTGTCTCTCACCACTTAATAAGTGGTGTGGGTTTGTTTACATCCTTGCAACTTAGCAGTTTGGCAAAAAAAAAAGGGACCAATAGAAAAAGTACTAGAATTAAAAAATAAGTTCTGAGGTTGATTTGATCAACCAAAATTCTTCAAGACAGCGCTCCAGCATGGCCTGGAGTCCAATGACTGAGACAAGCAAACTATTAAAAGAATCTATTTTATTGACCCAAGAAGGCTGAAAGACAAGGTTGACACAGCAAGGTACCAGTCTCAATACTCAAACACACCAAATACAGCCCTCTACAGTCTCTGCTATTTCGCACAGCTCTTAACAAGCATAATACAATTTTGGTGCATAAAGATTAAAATCTGCTGGATTAAGTTACAGCCCTTGAAACTGTGATGAAGAGAAATAGAGTGTGAGTGTGTGTGGTAATATGACTATATGCACTAATACATTTTGTGTGTGTATGGCTATACGTACTAGCAGAGTCTTGAGTGTAGCAACAACTATATGTACACTAGTGTATGTAATGGAATCTCCTGTCACAGACTGTGTACAAGTGTTCAGTTTTTTTTGCTGAACGACCTGCGTAAGTGATTCGTTTATAATGATCAAATGTATGTGCTGTACGTCAGCTGATTCCCTCCATCAAATCGTCATTGCCTGTGCAGGTGCAGAAGCATGCCACGTGTCAGATGTCAAAATGATCGCAGAGCAATGTGAAATGAAATGTTTTGCTCAAGAGCACAACACGCCGCCTGATCCAGGAACTGAACTCACAATCTAGCCATTGTAAGTGCAACACCCTAACCACTTGGCTCTGCACCTTCACAAGTGTATGTATGTGTGTATTAATGTGATTAGATACTAGTATAGTGTGTGACTATATATACTAGTTAAGTGTGTATGTTTGTAGTAATGTGTCTACAAGTGTAGTGTGACTAAATGTACATGTGGGTAGTAATGTGACAATATACTAGCAGTGTAAGGCGGCTAGCTGGCAGAAACATTAGCACACCAGGCAAAATGCTTAGCAATATTTCGTCTGTCTTTACGTTCTGAGTTCAAATTCCACTGAGGTTGACTTTGCCTTTTATCCTTTCAGGGTCGATAAATTAAGTACCAGTTGTATACTGAGGTCAATCTAATTGACTGGCCCCTGCCCCCCAAATTTTGGGCCTTGTACCTAGAGTAGAAAAGACTATCTGCGCATACCAAGGTGGCATGCTGGCAGAATTGTTAGCATGCCGGGCAAAATGCTTAGCGATATTTCATCTGTCTTTACGTTCTGAGTTCAAATTCCATT
>NC_068984.1:11767339-11769760 GCF_001194135.2 Octopus bimaculoides
AGGCAAAATGCTTAGCAATATTTCGTCTGTCTTTACGTTCTGAGTTCAAATTCCACTGAGGTTGACTTTGCCTTTTATCCTTTCAGGGTCGATAAATTAAGTACCAGTTGCATACTGGGGTCAATGTAATCGACTGGCCCTCTCCTCAAAAATTTCGGGCCTTGTGCCTAGAGTAGAAAAGAATATACTAGCAGTGTGTGTGTGTGTGTGTGTGTGTGTAGTATATGACTATATGTAGTAACATAGTATGCATGTGTATGAGAATGTGTAGTAAAGTGTATATGTACTAGCATAGTGTGAGTGTGTGTGCATAATATCATGTACAAACATAGTGTGCATGTATGTGTAGTAATGTGGCTATTCATTCTAGAATAGTGTGTGTGTGTGGTTGTAATAGTAATGTGCCTATACAGACAAGCACTTGAATATTCTAGATCACATGAATGACAACATTTAACTAAAATAGTGGCAGTGGGATCAGGAAAACTCCCACTCATGAAGGTTTTTTTTATTTTCACTCACTTGAGATAATCTAACACGAGAGGAGTTAATTCTCAGCCATCAATTGATGTCAAACAACTGAGAAATAAATATTTAAAGCTTGAAAAAAATCTCTGTCATCTTGTAATGGCAAAGGATCTAACAATGTCTTGTTTCAGAAGTGAGTGAAATTAGCAATGAGAAGAGAAAGGAGGTATGGAGGGGTGAGGGACAGAGTTGGAGAGGGTGGAGAGTGAGGAGAATGGGAGAAGGGCGTGAGGGAGTGAGAGAGGAGAGAGGAAGGAGTGAGAGAGAAGAGGTGGAGAGAGGAGGGACAGAGGGAGTGAGAAGAGAGAGGAGGGAGTGAGAAGAGAGAGGAGGGAGTGAGAGAGGAGGGAGTGAGAGAGGAGTGAGTGAGAGAGGGGAGAGAGGAGAGAAGGGGCTTCAACATGGAAAGCTTCAAATTACAACTGGGGCCAACAGATCTTGGTCACAGGGATGGTAAGTGCCCCCAATGGAATAACCCTCTCCCCATATGAAGGAGGTAAGTTCTTAATCTGGGTTGCCATGTGCTGTCACATTCTCCACCTTCAACTTTGCTGCATCGTTTGCAAACCCAGGTGTCACTGCCTGCAATGCGGAGGAGAGTAAGATAACCAAACACCAGAGTTTGACTGGATGCTATCTGTTTGAAACAGTTGCCATCAAGACCACGGGTGTTCTCAGACCCTACACTGCTGATTTCCACCATAAAATCAGAATAATGGTGGCCTGTCTCAGAAATGAGACTCACGAGATGGAGGTGGCTGTTGCATCAAGTGTCACATTGCCATTCTCCATAGCAACGCCTTTGCTATTATGTCTGCAGGGTACAGCTCAACAGACTGAAGCATTCAGCATGTTATTCCCCCTGCTCCCCACTTCTTTTGTTGCTTTATTCCTTTTGTCCTTATCTTTGTTTCTTTGAGGGAATTTTGAGGTTGCTGTTTTGGTGGTTAATTTCTATTTTTCTACAACGAAAGATTGTCTTAATATTTCTTTTATTGCGACATTGCTACAAGCATGATAGTGAAGTAACATTAGCTTTTAAAACAAAAAGCAAACAGCAGTCACTGTAATATATTCTACTAACATTAAATGCTACTTAATGTCAGGTGGCTTTCAATTTTAAAATAATATGAACACAATTAACCTCAATGAATGAATGAACATACGTGGTGGTGGGGGATTAGAAGTTCACTTTGCAACTGTGTGGGTTTGATTTACATCAATGCATCAACAAATTTATAAACCCTTTATAAACTTCATCATTATCATTGCTTCAAAGTCCACTTTTCTATGCTTACAAGGATCAGATGGAATTCACTGAAGCAGATTTTCTATGGCTAGATGCTTTTCCAGTAACCAACCCTCACCTGTTTCCAAGCAGGATAATAATCTCTTAGTCTGTCAAACAACATAGGAGTTGATGTTTGTGAAAACAGAATGTCTTACATTATTTACATTCGACAGATATTTGTCCTCATCTTGTTTGTTGTTAACACGTTTTGGCTGATATACCCTCCAGCCTTCTTCAGGTGTCTTGGGGAAATTTCGAACCTGGGCTCTCATTCCTTTATTTAAGACAAGAGGTTATGATTTGTGGGCAATTTGACTGCTTGCTTACAAACCACATGGTTCTGGGTTCAGTCCCACTGCATGACACCTTCGGCAAGTGTCTTCTACTATAGCCTCAGGCCAACCAAAGCCTTGTGAGTGGATTTGGTAGACGGAAACTGAAAGAAGCCCGTCATATATATAAATATATATGTATGTGTGTGTATATGTTTGTGTGTCTGTGTTTGTCCCCCCAACATCGCTTGACAACCGATATTGATGTGTTTATATCCCCGTAACTTAGAGGTTCGGCAAAAGAGACCGATAGAGTTAAGTACTATGCTT
>NC_068984.1:11769974-11776957 GCF_001194135.2 Octopus bimaculoides
TATATATATACTTTATTTAAAAGCAGCAGAAATATGCTTTTAAATAAAGCATATTACTCTACCTCTGGTATTTGAGTACTCTTTTTTCCACCTTGTTGCACATTTCATGTGCTTACTCCGGTATATATATATATATATATATATATAGGGGGGGAAGAAAGGGAGTAGTAAAAGAGAGATACAGAGAGTAAGTGAAAGTAATTGGTCATTGATAGACTGGGGACATAGTTATAAGTCTTTTTTCCAGTTTTACAGAGATTGCACAACATGTCAAGATGCCCAGACATACTTTTGCAATTGACTGCAAGTGTAAGACACAGACTGTATTCGATAGCAAAGCTGTTGTTTTGTTTACAGTGAGAAGACAGGGAGAAATACTCACTCAGACACACACACACACAAATGACAGGCTTCTTCAGTTTCTGCTTACCAAATTCACTCATAAGGCATTAGTCGACCCAGACAGTCTGCGAGCTATGTGATATACAACAACTTAGGTTGCTGTTCAGTCTGGCTTTAAAAAGACATTCTGTTAGTCTTTACAAATGATACAAGTAGTAACAAGTAGCCTACTAATTGTGGATTGTTTGAAATTTGTTAGAAATGCCTGAAGAGTCTATTTAATTAGTGATCTGGCATAAGTAGAAGGAAAATCTGTCACGATGGTGGATGGAACACTTACCATCTTTACTGAAAAACCTAGAGATAGAGCTGAAAGAGCATGAATATGTCTTTTGGAAAACAATATATTTTCGAGATGTCTGGAGGATGATGCTTTGAAAAGAAAACACATCATAGAAAAGCATATCAACTATGTATGAAACTCATGTTTAAGCTTATCATTGTTACCATTCGATACCGAAAGATTAGGTTGGTGATACTGAATTGGAGAAAATGTACTCAGTTCTCTTTTACTGGTTTTAGTCATTGGATTGCAGCCATGCTGGAGTGCTGAAGGTTTTAGTTGAACAAATTGACCCCTGTACTTACTTTATTTAAAGTCTGGTACTTGTTTTATTGGTCCCTTTTGCTGAATTACTAAGTTACAGGGATATAAATGAACCAACACCAGTTGCCAAACAGTGGAGGGACAAATACAAAGGCACACATATACACAGAGGCTTCGCAGTTTCCATCTACCAAATTCACTCACAAGGAAGCGGTTAGCCCAGAGTTATGGTAGGAGACACTTGTTCAAGATGTCATGCAGTGTGATTTGAACCCAAAACCACATGGTTGCTAAGCGAGCTTCTTAATAATACAGCCACCTGTTGTAGAGTACAATTATTAAATATTCAGTTGATGCTATCTTTAGCACCACAATGATTTTCCATGTGCAGGAAAGACATGAGCAAGAAGAAGATTCTACAGGGCCAATGTTCCGAATAATATAGGCTGAGTGATGTGGTTATTGCGGGACTTGGGAGAGGTTGAATACAACAAGGTTGATGAGAAGAAACAATGAATGGAAGAGACTGAAGGTCAACCAACTCTAAGGAACAGAGGTCATTAGAGTAATGATAGAGAAAGAGAGAAGAGACAGCATGTTTATATACAGGTGGGATATATAAAACTGTTGACTATAAAGAGATAAAATGTGAAATATCCATAGAATTACAATGCATCCAGTTCACATATATTCTAACACTAAGTCACAAATAGAGCTATCTATTCATTTGGGTTTCAAATTTTGGCACAACGCCAGAAATTTTGGGGGAGGGGGGCTATTAGTTGATTACACTGACCCCCAGTGTTTAACTAGTACTTATTTTATCAATCCCAAAACCATGAAAGGCAAAGTTCACCATGGTGACATTTTTATTTCTTTATTGCCCACAGGGGGCTAAACATAGAGGGGACAAACAAGAGGATTAAGTCGATTACATCGACCCCAGTGATTAACTGGTAATTATTTAATCGACTCCGAAAGGATGACAGGCAAAGTCGACCTCGGCGGAATTTGAACTCAGAACATAACGTGGCGACATTTGAAGTCAGAAGAAATGCCACTAAGCATTTGTTCTATTGGTCTCTTTTGCTGAACAACTAAGTTACAGGGACATAAATGAACCAACACCAGTTGTCAAACAGTGGGGGGACAAACACAAAGGCACACACACACACACACAGAGGCTTCGCAGTTTCCATCTACCAAATTCACTCACAAGGAATTGGTTAGTACCTTGGAGCTATCTATTCATCTTCACATTGGTTTGGATGTGGGAGAGTGAGAGAGAGAATCTTATTACAACCAAAGATAAATACAAAATTCTTCCACTTTTAACATATTTCATTGAAAGTAAAACTATATTCAGAAGACATTAGTTTATTTGAACCAGAAAATAAGAGATTACAAATTTGGTTTTCCTAACAGCTAAGTCATTCTTTTAAAATTTATAAGAAGTTTTTTTCCAATGACTGTGCTATGCTGCTATTCAGTTTTATATTAGTGAAGAGATTTAAACAAACGATAAAATGATAATGTCTGAGATTATTTGATAGCAGAGCTGACTTTTCAATATTCATTTCAATTTCTTACTTTACTGAAATGAAATTACAAAAAAAAAAAAAAAAAGAAAAATTTATCTGATAGTAGATTTAGGCTGAATCAACCCTTTTGACATTAATCTGCTTAAGACTACCCCTGGCTCTGTGATTAAACAAAACTAAAACATTCACTCAAAATTTCAAGTTAATTTGTTTCGAACACCAGCTTAATAATGACAAAATTATTTTAGTAAATTCTTCAATAATATATTAAAACTAAAGCATCAGTGCTGGGGCCATGTAAAAAGCACCGGTGTTGGTGCCATGTAAAAAGCACCAGTGCTGGTGGCACAAAAATAGCACCAGTGCTGGTGCCGCATGAAAAGCACCAGTGCTGGTGGCACAAAAAAAGCACCAGCGCTGGTTCCATTAAAAAGCACGGGTGCCACGTAAAAAGCACCCAATACATTCTGTAAAGTGGTTGGCATTAGGAAGGGCATCCAACAGTGGAGATCATGCCAAAACAGACAATTGGATTCTGGTGCAGGTCTGTGACTTGCCAGCTCCTTCCATCCATCCAAACTATACCAGCATGGAAAAGAGATGTTAAATGATGATGATGATGCTGAAAGCACCTACCATCTTTTCTTCTTCTAAGCTACTCCCACCCACTCTTCATGTGAGGTAACCACATCTCATTTATAGCAAGCCACCTGCACCTGTCCCTCTATCCTATTTTAGCCTCCCAAGACCTGACATAAAGTCAACCCCTCCTTGTGCATACTCTCCCCCCACCCCACCCAATTGAGGTAGGCTTTGTTGTTTTTCTTTTCTGTCTTACAAGTTACTTGGTGACTTCATAACCTCACTAGTGCCAATGGCACAAAAATAAATAGAAGCACCCCGTATACACTGAAAGGTGATTGGCATTAGGAAGGGAATCCTGTCATAGAAACCATGACAAAGCTGACATTAGAGCTTAATGCAACCCTGCAGCTTACCAGATCCTTTCTAGCCACCAAACCCATGCCAGCATGGAAAATGGATGTTAAATGATGATGATGATGATGAAAGGCAGCACAGGTCGCGGTCTCAAAGCGACGAAAATATTTTGACAAATTGAATTTAAAGGTTGAAGTGAATCTAACGGTTTTTGTGTGTTATTTTAAATGGCTTATAAACACCTTCCATGCTGCATTTGTTTTTGTTCCAGCACACGATCTCAGATCAGGTCACTTGCTATGCAAGTACATCTCCGTAATAAATGTGTTGTTTTATTTAAATGTTTTTCTAAATTATCAACCATATTATTTTTTTACTATTTTAGACAGCAATCTGGCAGAAATGTCCGCATTTTGTCCATCCTCGTGTTGAGTTCAAATTCTGAGGTTGACTTTGCCTTTCATCCTTTCGGGGTCAATAAGATAAGTACCAGTTGAGCACTGACTTATCCCCTCCCCTGAAACTTCTGGCCTTGTGCCAGAGGGATCATTATTATGTCAGTTAAAATGCCTTGTATTGTTAAATTATGGATTAATATGTTCTGTGTTCAAATCCAGCTAAAGTCAATTTTGCCTTGCATTCCTCCAGAATCAATTAAAAAAAACTAAGTCAATTCTTGAAAACAATAGTATCAACTAACTTCTTCCTTCCAAAACTGTGAGACTTATGTCTATATTCACCATCATCATTGTTGCTTTAACATCCACTTTTCCATGCTTGCATGGGTCAGATGGAATTCGAGATGGATTTTCTTGAAGAGCTCGATGCACTTCTATTGCCAACCCTCACCTGTTTCCAAGGAGTGTTGTATTGTCCTCATGGCCAGATGTGTTGCATGGAAGACTGGAAATGAAGGACGCCAATTTACAACTATCACATGATGCCAAAGCAAGGAGACAGTAAAACACAGGCAAAGAAAGAGTAAGACACATACATGCAGAGAGAGAGAGAGAGAGAGAGGCTTCTTTTAGTTTCCATCTACCAAATTCACTCACAAGGTTTTGGTTGACCCAAGGTTACAGTAGAAAACACTTGCCTTATTGGGTGTCACGTAGTGGAGCTTAACCTGAAACCATGTGGTTGGGAAGCAGACTTCTTACCACACAGCCACACCTGTGCCTATTAAAAACAATTGCTTTATCATGAGATAAAATAAAACTCTAGCTGACTAATGAAAGTCAACATTGTAAAATTCATTCCAACAAACCCAAATGCTCAGCATTTTTGGATTATTTTCTCTAAAGATGGCTATCTGATTGTGAAGTGAGAGCAATTGCTTTCTCTCATAGAGGCTTTGAGATGTCTATCTCTGCTCTGTAGTCAAAATCTCAAGCAGTAATAATGATGATGAATATAGACGTAAGGTCTGCAGTTTTTGAGAGTAAGAAGCAAAAATTTCAAACAGAAGTCCGTGGGATAGAACGAAATAAACTCCCATCAAGAAACTCTAAAAGGAAATGGGGCTGGATCGGTCATGCTCTAAGGAAACCTCCAAGCAACATTGCAAGACAAGTGTTAGACTGACAACCTGAATGAAAGAGGAAAGAAGACCTGGAAAGGATGTGTGGAAGATGAAGCAAAAGCAATTGGTCTCTCTTGGTCTGAAATCAAGGCAGGAGCCAAAGGTCATGTCTGCTAGAATGAAACGGTCACAACTCTATGCTACTTACAGAGTAATGTGGACTGACTGACTTAGTCAAAGCAAAGGTAAATGCTTAAGTGCAGACATGGTCATGTGGTTAAGATGTTCACTTCACAACCATATTGGCAGGCAGATGTCTTCTACTCTATCACTTCAAAGAGATCAATGCTGTGAGCAGAATTGGTAGGTGGAAACTAGGAAACCCATCGTGTGTGTGTGTGTGTGTGTGTGTGTGTGTCATTTTGTCATTATGTTGTTTGCATGCTGCGTAAAGAAAAACAATGCCACCTATCTATGTGATCGTATCTTTGATTACAATCTGCCATGAAAACATATCAGGGCATTGAGGTATTAGTTGTTTCAAGTACTACAGGAAATTGTAGCTTACTTGGAAACAAGTGAGGAAAGGCAACAGAAAGAGCATCCAAGTGTAGGAAAACTACCTCAGAGTTTCCTCTGACTCATGCCAGCATGGAAAAGTAGATGTTAAAACAATAGCAATGATGATGGTGATGAATGTAAAAAGTAAAAAAAGAACCAAAAGACAATTCAAGATCAAAATCACCACATCCAGAAAATTCTATTAAATCTTCACAAATTATTAGCAAAAGATTCAAATGAAAATTTCTTCATGTCTCAAATGAAATATTATATCAAAGTTGAATTTCTGCTAAGCCTAAAACTGTAATGCTATGTAACAAATATTTATGGCCTGGTTTTAATACCACCTTGGTTGGAATGCTTGCTGAAGGCACCCAAGGACAAGTCTCAGGTTTGAGAATAACTTTCTCCCTTTCTCCTATCTTTCCAACAGTTTTGCAGGCCCTAAGAAAGAACCATGGGTTAATGCCGTTCCTATTCTGGCTAAGCTATGCAAAAAACGAAAAAAAAAATGAAATAATAATAATAATGGAATTAAAAAACATGAGTAGGTAATATATTAGAAGAGAAAACAGACTGACAAGTTAGGGAAATAACTGCCAGCCATTTTTAACATCAATCAGTTTAGTGTAAGGGATAGAGTTAACATACTTTCTCCCAGCTGAGGAAGTAAGGCTGCTGCTTTATATTATATTCTGCCACATAAAAGAGATCAACTAATACTCCCATGGCAATAAATGTCTTGGCTTTTAAAATCTGGTCTTGTTTTATAGATGTCTACTCTCCAGATAAAACTACTTACAGGGAGCCTGTTTAGTAGGTTTGTTTTCAGCTGTGCCAGGATACTAGTTCACATAGTGTTAGATCACAATATACAGGACTTGTCTTACTGAACATATTATGTAGGTTTTTAGGAAGAAATGCAGGCTATGTTGTCACCTTCTTAACTCCAGAGAAAAAGAACTGTTTTAGTGTGCCATTCATTTGAATCAGCTACAATTAGGGTGTCATTAAATAATCAGAACATAGGCATGGCTGTGTGGTTAAGTTTGCTTTCCAACCACCTGATTTGGGGTTCAGTCTCATTGTGTGGTACCTTACACAGATTCTGCTACAGGCCCTGGCTAATCAAAGCCTCGTGAGTAGATTTGGAAAACAGAAACTGAAAAGAAGCTCAGCATTAAAATAATACATCTGTTTGTTGTTTACACACATGTATTCGTCTTTTGTTGTTTTTTTTTTGTAAATTCTCACTATATATATATATATATATATGGCTCTTTGAAACGCTGGTGTTAAAACGGGGGTAACTGATGAAGTAGAATGTTCTCTATGTGGCTTGTGTGTTTTCTCGTCTACGTTTTGTTTGCAATGTCCTGTACCCAGATATGCACCTATACATACAGGTGGATGTCGGTACGCACATACCTGTACGTATATATGCATATACTCATTTACTATTTGTTTTTAT
>NC_068984.1:11777368-11778206 GCF_001194135.2 Octopus bimaculoides
AATCCACTCATAAGGCTTTGGTCAACCTGAGGCTATAGTAGAAGACACTTGCCCAAGGTGCCACACAGTGGGACTGAACCTGGAACCATGTAGTTGGTAAGCAAGCTACTTACCACACAGCCACCCCTATGCCTATATATATATATATATATATATATATATATATATTTGTACATATGTGCATGCATGTGTGTATGCGTGTTGTTGTATATTTATGTCTCCTCTTGGCATTTCATGATAGTTGTTAACGAGTGTCACCATTATACAAATTGTGCTGTTTGTAATCTTCCATGAAAATACAAGGATGGCCATAAGTTGCTTTACCCATTTCTTTATAATTATTAGAAATAGGTAAAGCGACTTATGGCCATCCCTGTATATCTGACCATGGGGGAAAATATCATCTTTAAGGAAATATGTGAAGGCTAGCAAAAGGAAAAGTATCTGGCCATAGAAAATCTACCTTGATGAATTCTATCTGATCAATGCAAGCATGGAAAAGTGGACATAATCCCTTTAGCATTCAGATTACTGTCAAATGTAATGCTTATTTATTCATATTCATCATTATCATCATCGTTTAACGTCCACTTTCCATGCTAGCATGGGTTGAACGATTTGACTGGGGACTGGCAAGCCAGAAGGTTGCACCAGGCTCCAATCTGATCTGGCAGAGTTTCTACAGCTGGATGCCCTTCCTAACGCCAACCACTCCGAGAGTGTAGTGGGTGCTTTTACATGCCACCAGCACGAGGGCCAGTCACACGGTACTGGCAACGGCCACGCTCAAAATGGTGTTTTTTTACATGCCACCTGCACAGGAGCCAGTCCAGCGCCA
>NC_068984.1:11778438-11779982 GCF_001194135.2 Octopus bimaculoides
ACATAAAGCAGGTAAAATATTTGCGCCAGATATGGCCAGTGTAAATGCTAAAGGATTAAAACAACAACAACAACAACAACGGTGATGATGATGAGGAGAAGAGGGAGGAGTATATATCGGTGCCTTGAAAGGTCTTATAACTAATTATAAGATACCAATCCTCAATAACTAACCAAACACTGCCACCGTGATTCTTATCTTTTCTTTTCCATATGTAATCAAAAGAATGAAGATAGAAAGCAGAATCCTTGCCAAGTTTGCTCAATAAAACAAAAGCAGTTATCTTTCAGGTAGAAATAATAAATGTTTACAGAAGAAAAATAACACATCTTTGGCAGAATTCAACAGCTGATAAAGAATAACCCTTTCTTCTCTTTCTAATCCTCATTTTCAGTTTTCACACATATTCCTATTGTAAGTTATTGGGGATTAAAAAAAAACAACACACTAAGATTGTTTTATTTCGGGGTTTTTTTTTTTTTCTTTGGTGGCTGTTGAAATATCACTCAATACTGTCTCACATCTATGAAGTGCAAAGGTAATATACAAAACACAGGTATTAATATTTCAAAATTGAAGGCATTGAGCTGGCAGACTCATTAGCATATCAGACGAAATGCTAAGCACATTTCTTCTGGCTCTTTACGATCTGAGAACATATTCTGCCAAGGTTGACTTTGTCTTTCCTCCTTTTGATGCCAATAAAATAAGTACTGGCTATGTGGTAAGAAGCTTGCTTTCCAACCACATGGTTCCAGGTTCAATCCTACCATGTGGCACTTCGGACAAGTGTCTTCTACCATAGCCTTGTGAGTAGATTTGGTATACAGAACCTGAAAGAAGACGTGTGTGTGTGTGTGTGTGTGTGTGAGCTACTGCTACTTGACAACCAGTGTTGGTGTGTTTGCATCCTCGTAACTTAGCCGTTTGGCAAAAGAGACCAGATAGAATAAGTACCAATAAAAAAAAGTACTGGGATCAATTCATTTGACTAAAAATTCTTCATGGTGATGCCCCAGCATGGCCACAGTCTAATAAAGGAAAAGGATAACGAAATGCACAACACACATGTACACACACGCTCTAAAAACATGGCCCATACACCCGACACTAGTTTTTGTAGCAAGCATGAAATGAGATACAACGAAATCTTTTGTCATCTACATACAATTTCTTGTCACTAAGCTTTCACTGGGTCTTTCCCAGCCACATACTAACAAAGTACAAATCACTTAAATAATAGATAACATCAACAACTTGATGTGTACCATAGGTGTTTACACTAGGTTAAAGAAAATTAAAAAACAAAAAAAAAAACAAATATAAATACAAACATCAACTGTTACAGTTTCTTCTCTCACACATCCGTAGTAACTAATATAGTTATCTAGAATTTCACAGCTACGCTCCACCACCACCACCACCACCACTGCCACTTAAACTGCCATGTTGCACTCTGCTTTTCACTACATTCATCACTTTTTCAGATCATGGCAGCTGTACTTCATCCCAAGTACAGCTACCGCACATACAGCCCCCCCTCC